>NC_037336.1:47571960-47877960 GCF_002263795.3 Bos taurus
TTCATTAATAGTAGGTGCAATAATAAACCTTTGCTTCTTCCAGGGTCAAGCAGTTCATTCCTCAAATTAATCCACCCCCTTTCAGCTACCTGCATCAGTCTTGTTACAGCTAGAATTAGGGAAGTAGATGAAACTCAGGAATGCTTTAGTTGTGGCCTACTGTTATTTATTTATGTTACCACAAAATAATGCAAACACATCAGCTTGTCCAAAGTCACTCAATCTGTGGGGAGTATGGCTCATTTAAGGAAGTAAATTTCAGTGTAGATGGAGATTAGAGGAAAGGGGAGTATGAGTGAAATGGAAATGTTAATGTTGGGTAGCCAGTCTGGGCAGAGACATATATACACTCAAATCTTAAATATTTGGAAGAGTTTCAGAAGGTAAGTGTCATGATGTGATTAGATCTGTGTTTTCAGGAGATATATCTTGCAAGATGGACAATAGATTCACAGTGTTGCTGGTGGAAATAGCCCACGATGATAATCATTTCTATTTGACTGATGGTTATGAAAATTGACAGAAACACATGCATTTGTGATTGATTTAGTTGTCAAGATGATGAAATTTAGAGAAGTCTGACTCAGAAGTATAAATCTGGGAAATACTGACATTTGTAGCAAATAAAACTATGGGTTTGAGCTCTCCTAGAAATTTAATATTGATTGATAAAAATCTGCAGGCTTAGATTTGAGCATTGATGATTTCCAATATTAAAAGAGATGACAAGGAAATATAGGGCAGAGGAAAACCTGCAAAAAAATGTGACTAGGAAGCTACATGATACTGACTAGTCCCTTTAGAATACATCATTTCCCTTAGGTAAGATCTTTATGATGCCAGTTTATAGAGGGTATTAGCCTAAAGTGGTTAAGAGCATGAGTTCTGGCATCAGATAACTATTCTGTAATTAGACTCTGGCCCCACTGATTGCCATTGTGTGCCACATGTTATAAACCTTTCTATGTCTCTGTTCCTCTTGAGAATAAAAATTGTTCTTATGCCATGGAATTTTATGAGTTAAAATATGCACTTGACATACAATAATGCTGACAAATGGCTGCAGTGTCTGTGATAGTTGTGAATTCCAGCACTGTGTTACAAACCTCATATTTTTGTCAGGAAAGAGCTAAACTACATAGTTAGGAAGGCAAGAATAATATTTGTAAAATAATTCTAAACTTATAATTATAGAAAAAATATTCAACTATTATGTCAATCCAGTTAAAGGAAAGCAGTTAGAGGCCTATGATAATGAGAAACATATTCATGGAAGTCATCAGTTCAAGTTGCTTAGGATAGAGTGTTGAATTTGAAATACTAAGGGACATGAACTTCTGCTGGTTATCTATTACGGAATAACAAAACAGGCTAAAATGCGGCAATTGTTCATATTATCCTTGGTTCTCTAAGTTTACAGTTTGGAATTAGTTCAGCTAGGTGGTTCTTCTGCTATCACCTCGTGTCACTAATGTGGCTGAAGACTGGAAAAAAACTGCATGGGCATGAATTCTTGAAAAAGGTTGCCTTGCCCCAAATACCTCTGGTCTCATGTCAGATGCTTAGGGCTCATTGTCAGATGATTCATATAAGGAGGTATATCTAGATTGATTTGTCTCTGCTCTACCCGGTTTTTCATCCTCTATAGGATAGACTAGGCATCTTCACAGATGATCTTGGGGCAGCATTCCAAGAAAGTGAAAATAGAATCTGTGCGACTTCTAAAGGCCTAGGCTAAGTACTCCATCAAATTTGTTTCCTCTGAATTTTGTTTATCAAAGGAAGTCACAAGTCCTAATTCAAGAGAATAGAGAACTGGGTTCTACTTTATGGGAGGGGAAAAAATGTAGCAAAATCTCATTGAAGAAATATATGCTCATAGGAATGGGGGAAACATGTGTCTAAAAGTATATTCCAAATAATAGAAATGAAAAGCAAAATACGACAATAACATGAACTACTGAATGCTGAAGAACTAAGCTAGGCTGGCTGGCCTTATGTGAAAATTACTTGTGAAGAGTTTTTGAGGTATATAAAGTATTGATTTGTGGAGTTTCCAGAAAGACACTGTCCAGTACAATTATATTGTGAGACACAGAGAGCCAAACATAAAATTTTAAATTATTTTAAAAATCTAGCAAGAAATAAATAAAATAAGTATTTTATTTGACTCTCTATTAATATTGATATATAATTATTTAAATGGGAAATCAGTGCTTTTAAAGTATTTGAAACATTTTACATTATTTTGTGTACTAAGTATTTTAAAGAAGGTGTGATTTTTAATCACAGAGCATATCTGTCCAGATTAGATATCTTTCACATGTACCGAAGACAAATATAATTAGTGGTCAATCTGTTGGACAGTTCAGCCATATGATGTTGGGTTTAGAATTTTTAATTTGATGACTTTAGAAATATATTATTTGTAACTAGTAAGATTGGAAGGATATGAGCCTGGAAGGATTGTATCCATGAGATTCTAATTCTAGCTAAGGCACTAATGTGTATTTTTTCAGGATGGGGAACACATGTATACCTGTGGCGGATTCATTTTGATATTTGGCAAAACTAATACAATTATGTAAAGTTTAAAAATAAAATAAAATTTTAAAAAAAGTTATTAATGACTATCATTATTTCCTCATCAAACACTAAGGGCATTGCCCAATGTTTATGTTAATGTGCTTTGGACCCCTGATACTATATAATCTTATTATTCTTAAGCAAAGTCTATAAAAATAATTTTGTTTCACTGTGCAAAATGGATATAGATTTGAAGTATAGAGCAACCCTGTGAAAAACTAAAATGTAGAGCAGTGAAAACAAGACCATCAATTAGGAAATGACAGAGTGAGGAGAAAGTACGGAATACATAGAGAAAGGGAAGCCAAACCTCATGGAGGGACCAAGGGGATATCTATTAAAAGACTTAGTGACTGAGAAAGAAACAGAAAACTGTTATGATCACTTCTCGGCCTTTTGGCTAAGATCAAGTGCAGAAAACTGTTATCAGAAAGAGTGACTCTTAACTTCAGAGAAACTGAGTTGTCTATATAGTGATCATATGAAAACCTTGAGAGAACCTGGAGACTTTTCTCTTTGGAAAAAGATATGGGGGAAAATTAGCACAGTGACTAGATTTGGTGGCAAAAAAAAAAAAAAAAAACTCAAACTATCATTAATGAAAGAAAAAGAAAGGCAAGACAGCAAAAGAGACACAGATGTATAGAACAGTCTTTTGGATTCTGTGGGAGAAGAGGGGATGATTTGGGAGAATGGCATTGAAACATGTATATCATATAAGAAACAAATTGCCAGTCCAGGTTTGATGCAGGATACAGGATGCTTGGGGCTGGTGCACTGGGATGACCCAGAGGGATGGTATGGGGAGGGAGGTGGGAGGGGGAGTTCACGATTGGGAACACGTGTACACCCATGGCAGATTTATGTTGATGTATGATAAAACCAATACAATATTGTAAAGTAATTAGCCTCTAGTTAAAATAAATAAATTTAAATTAAAAAAGAAAAAGAAAGCAGACTAGTATAAGCTGAAGGAAAGTTAAGAAAAGTTTTGAGAAAAGAAAAGGGATAAGAAATTCAAAAACTATAAGAAATCCAGGAAGCTAAGAATTAAAGAAAAACAATCAGGTTTTGTAATTAAGAAATAGTTGGTGATATTTAAAACAAATACATCAGTAACATGAGGCCCAGAAAGCAATCTATTAATTTTGGGGGGGAAGAAAAGAAGCAATGACTATAAATAATTTCTTAAGAAGTTTATACTGAAGCTAAGCAAGACTGAAAAATGCTTATTGATCCATGGTCAAAAAAAGGAGGAAAAATCATCTCAAAATGCATGTATACCTGTGGTGGATTCATTTTGATATTTGGCAAAACTAATACAATTATGTAAAGTTTAAAAATAAAATAAAATTAATTAAAAAAAATTAAAATGCTAAAGCACATGCTAAATTATTAATTGGGGGAAATCTCATAGATGGAGAAGATATTAACAAAGTGAATCAGCTAAGGAAGTGATAAAAAAAAATGCAAAACAATGCTTTCCATTACAGTGCAATCCTCAGCAGTGATACCAGATTTTTAGATTGCATACTCTCAGAAATTTGGTCTGTTTTCTCCTTTTACTTACCATGACCCATTATTTTTATCTAACTCCTCTTATACCCTATCACACAAATATAGATGCACAGATTGAAAGTAATGTGTTGATAAGAAATTGAACATTGCCCTCATTGAGAAGAAACTAACCAATCCCAAATCCCTGTACTAAGCAGATAAGAGACATTTAGGAGTTGTGTTTCTTGGGGTGAGGGGGAATCAGGGAAGTAAAGTTTCCATTTTTGTTACGCAGGTGGTAGCTGTGTTTGCACTCACCATCATTTTTAAACACTGCACTCTAAAGACCACCATTGAGACCACTAAGAAAGTGAAAGTGAAGTCGCTCAGTCATGTCCGACTCTTTGTGACCCCATGGACTGTAGCATACCATGCTCCTCTGCCCATGGGATTTGCCAGGCAAGAGTGGATTGCCATTTCCTTCTCCAGGGGATATTCCTGACCCCAGGATCAAATCCGGGTCCCCCCCCTTGTAGGCAGACGCTTTACCCTCTGATCCACCAGGGAAGTTGAGACCACTAAGCAATAGATACATATAATGCTTTTAACATCAATTCCACTTTCCCTGACACAAGAACAGACACAGTGTTGGAGGGAAAAGGAGTCTTAGCAGTATTACTTTTTTCACCTCCCTCACCTGACTGTATGCTACTTAGCACACACACAGGCACTGAACTGTACAGATGTAAAAAGGAGGAGTGAAAAAGCAGCTTAAAACTCAACATCCAAAAAACTAAGATCATGCCATCTGGTCCCATCACTTCATAGCAAATAGATGGGGAAACAGTGAATGAATTTATTTTCTGGGGCTCCAAAATCACTGCAGATGGTGACTGCAGCCATAAAAGTAAAAGACGCTTGTTCCTTGGAAGGAAAGTAATGACAAACCTAGACCAAGTATTAAAAAGCATAGACATCACTTTGTCTACAAAAGCACATATAGTCAAAGCTATGGTTTTTTAAGTTGTCATGTATGGATGTGATTTAGATTATAAAGAAGGCTGAGCACCAAAGAATCAATGCTTTCCAACTTTTATATTGGAGAAGACTCTTGAGAATCCCTTGGATTCAAGGAGGTCAAACAAGTCAATCCTAAAAGAAGTCAACCCTGAATACTCATTGGGAGGACTGATGCTGAAGCTGAAGCTCCAATATTTTGGCCACCTGATGGGAATTGCTGACTCATTCAAAAAGACCCTGATGCTGGGAAAGATTGAAGGCAGGAGGAGAAGGGGATGACAGAGAATGAGATAGTTGGATGGCATCACTGACTCTATGGACATGAGTTTCAGCAAGCTCCAGGAGATGGTGAAGGACAGGGAAGCTTGGTGTGCTTCAGTCCACGGGGTTGCAAATAATTGGACATGACTTAGTAACTGAATAACAACGACAACAACAAAATTTGAGAAAAGAGATAAAAGAGAGTTTCAATCTAAAGTTAGATACCTGACTGAAGTCTGAATATAGTTTCAGTTCAGTTCAGTTCAGTCACTCAGTCGTGTCTGACTCTTTGTGACCCCATGGACTGCAGCACACCACGCCTCCCTATCCATCACCAACTCCTGGAGTTTACTCAAACTCATGTCCATTGAGTCAGTGATGCCATCCAACCATCTCATCCTCTGTCATCCCCTTCTCCTCCCGCATTCAATCCTTCCCAGCATTAGGGTCTTTTCAAATGAGCCAGTTCTTCATATCAGGTGTAGTTTAAAAGTAAAGAATATGGTCTTAAACAGTGGCAATGAAAAGACAATGGAAAGCATTTCACCGATTTGGGATAGTGTTAATGCTATTTCCTGTGACCTATGCACAATGAGGCCAAACAACTCTGAAATTTCACAGTTTGGAACAGATAAAGGTTTACTGCAAGGCCATGAAATGAGATAGGTGGATCATGCGCTAAAAAGCTCTGGACTCACTGAAGTGTTTCAAAAAAGCACTTTTTAAAAGCCAGATGACAGAAGGAGGTCACAGGGTTTGTGATCCACTTATGCACAATTCTTTGATTGGCCAGTGGTGAGGTAGCAGGATGATGTCACAGGGGTTAACATCATCAGTCCTTAGGCTCCAGGAGGCCTGGGGTTATGTACTCATGGACATCAAGTAATTAAGGTCTTCCATTTGTTGGAGGGGAGGAGGTTTTTTAACATCTGCAAAATAACTCAGGAAATGTGCATCAAATACTATTATCTAAATACTTCAGAGAGGAGGTAAGTAGAGGATATGGGGAAGGCTTCTTCCAGGGAAAGCCCCATTGGGTTTTCCTAGGTTGTAAAAGTGTGTTACTTGTAGAACTCACATGGTATTTGCTCATTATACCATCATAGTTAACTCAGATTGTTCACAGTCTTCCCATTGGGTATATGGACACTTCTTATAACAAATCAACCTGTTTACATAGATGTCAGGTAGGAAAATAATTTTCTCTCCCTCTTCTAGGTTGTGGGCTGATAAAATACTTATTAACAGTAGAAAAACAAACAGTTTAATAACACACATACCTTCTGTGGGTCTTCCCTGGTGGCTCATTGGTAAAGAACTTGCCAACTACTGCAGGAGACCTGAGACACAGGTTCCTTTCCTGTGTCAGGAAGATCTCCTGGAGAAGGAAATAACAACACACTTCAGTATTCTTGCCTGAAAAATCCCATGGACAGAGGAAACTGTCAGACTACAGTCCATGGGGTCACAAAGAGTTAGACAGGACCGAGCGACTAAGCATGCATGAAAATACATACCTCCTATATACATAAGATACTAAGGAAAACTGAATAACTCCCCCAAACAGTTTAAGCCAATGCTTTAAACACAATGGCTAAAGGCAAAATAAGATCTTGGGGAAAGGAGTGAATAGTTATGGCAGGCTATCAAGAAAAGCCAGGCTTCTCCATCCATGAGATTTTCCAGGCAAGAATACTGGAGTGGGTTGCCATTTCCTTCTCCAGATCAAGAAAAGTATAGTAGAATAGGGTAAGGTCCTTATGCAGATTTAGGCCATTACCTAATCCATTGACAAGAGTTTCTAGACAGTCTTTTTCTGATAGAGAGTGGGAAATACCCTTAAAAGTAGGAATTTCCCATATAAATATAAATATCAAACAGGTAGCTTATATTCACTTTACAGAATGTCTTTTGTGTCTGCTGTTTCTTAAAAATAATGAACCTAAAATAATTCTTATGCCAAAGAAGCATATTCTGGGGTGGAAAATTCTGCTCCCCTTCATAGATAATCTTTTTCATAAACTCTGTTACTGATTTTCTAAGTTAGAATTTAGAAATTTCAGTTCAGTTCAGTCGCTCAGTTGTGTCTGACTCTTCGCCACCCCATGAATCGCAGCACGCCAGGCCTCCCTGTCCTTCAACAACTCCCGGAGTTCACTCAGACTCACGTCCATCGAGTCAGTGATGCCATCTAGCCATCTCATCCTCTCTCATTCCCTTCTCCTCCTGCCTTCAATCCCTCCCAGCATCAGAGTCTTTTCCAATGAGTCAACTCTTCTCATGAGGTGGCCAAAGTACTGGACTTTCAGCTTTAGCATCACTCCCTCCAAAGAAATCCCAGGGCTGATCTCCTTCAGAATGGACTGGTTGGATTTCCTTGCAGTCCAAGGGACTCTCAAGAGTCTTCTCCAACACCACAGTTCAAAAGCATCAATTATTCGGCACTCAGCCTTCTTGACAGTCCAACTCTCACATCCATACATGACCACAGGAAAAACCATAACCTCGACTAGATGGACTTTTGTTGGCAAAGTAATGTCTCTGCTTTTGAATATGCTATCTAGGTTGGTCATAACATTCCTTCCAAGGAGTAAGCGTCTTTTAATTTCATGGCTGCAGTCATCATCTGCAGTGATTTCAGAGCCCCAAAAAAATAAAGTCTGACACTGTTTCCAGTTTCCCCATCTATTTCCCATGAAGTGATGGGACCGGATGCCATGATCTTCGTTTTCTGAATGTTGAGCTTTAAGCCAACTTTGGCACTCTCCTCTTTCACTTTCATCAAGAGGCTTTTTAGTTCCTCTTCACTTTCTGCCATAAGGGTGGTGTCATCTGCATATCTGAGGTTATTGAGATTTCTCCTGGCAATCTTGATTCCAGTTTGTGTTTCTTCCAGTCCAACGTTTCTCATGATGTACTCTGCATTGAAGTTAAATAAGCAGGGTGATAATATACAGCCTTGATGTACTCCTTTTCCTATTTGGAACCAGTCCGTTGTTCCATGTCCAGTTCTAACTGTTGCTTCCTGACCTGCATATAGGTTTCTCAAGAGGCAGGTCAGGTGGTCTGGTATTCCCATCTCTTTCAGAATTTTCCACAGTTTCTTGTGATCCACACAGTCAAAGGCTTTGGCATAGTCAATAAAGCAGAAATAGATGTTTTTCTGGAACTCTCTTGCTTTTTCCATGATCCAGCAGATGTTGGTAATTTGATCTCTGGTTCCTCTGCCTTTTCTAAAACCAGCTTGAACATCAGACAGTTCATGGTTCACGTATTGCTGAAGCCTGGCTTGGAAAATTTTGAGCAGTACTTACTAGCATGTGAGATGAGTGCAATTGTGTGGTAGTCTGAGCATTCTTTGGCATTGCCTTTCTTTGGGATTGGAAGGAAAACTGACCTTTTCCATTCCTGTAGCCAAAACTCCCGCTGAGTTTTCCAAATTTGCTGGCATATTGAGTGCAGCACTTTAACAGCATCATCTTTCAGGATTTGGAATAGCTCAACTGGAATTCCATCACCTCCACTAGCTTTGTTCGTAGTGATGCTTTCTAAGGCCCACTTGACTTCACATTCCAGGATGTCTGGCTCTAAGTCAGTGATCACACTGACGTGATTATCTGGGTTGTGAAGATCTTTTTTGTACAGTTCTTCTGTGTATTCTTGCCACCTCGTCTTAATATCTTCTGCTTCTGTTAGGTTTGTACCATTTCTGTCCTTTATCGAGTCCATCTTTGCGTGAAATGTTCCCTTGGTATCTAATTTTCTTGAAGAGATCTCTAGTCTTTTTAACTAACATCTATTAACAGGCTTGTGGGTTGATACTTTGTTAAATAATAAATCAGATCAGATCAGATCAGACCAGTTGCTTAGTCATGTTCGACTCTTTGCGACCCCATGAATCGCAGCACGCCAGGCCTCCCTGTCCATCACCAACTCCCAGAGTTCACTGAGACTCATGTCCATCGAGTCCGTGATGCCATCCAGCCATCTCATCCTCTGTTGTCCCCTTTTCCTCCTGCCCCCAATCCCTCCCAGCATCAGAGTCTTTTCCAATGAGTCAACTCTTGGCATGAGGTGGCCAAAGTACTGGAATTTCAGCTTTAGCATCATTCCTTCCAAAGAACACCCAGGGCTGATCTCCTTTAGAATGTACTGGTTGATACTATTCATTAAATGAAGTATATTCCTGGCAAACTCAACAAGTTTCTTTACTACATAACCCGCAAATTTATAGTATTTTACTAATGATTAAAACCATTATTATCACTATATTATAAAATGGAAACTGCAAACAAATTTAATGACAGATGGTAGTATATGATATATTAATATGACTTTATTGAAAAATCAAAGGATCCCAATTTAGCAGTATGTAAATTTTAGTAAAAATAAAGTGAAGTCAATGTCCAAGACAAAATTAAAATTAATAGAATATGAATAGGTAAATTAAAGAAATTTAAAATGGTCCTGTTTTGCATTGAAGGGTAAGTTTAAGATAATTTATTAAGAAAAATTGGATTTAAAAATATTCCATGTGGATAAACTAAAATGTTACTATGTTCCCTGATATAGCTATGTTTAAATCTTATTATAGTGTTTACATTAGGTATTAGAACTTTGAAATTGCAATTCTCATAATTTTGAAAGCATATATATGTTAATTTTGTAAACTCATGCAAGACTGAGTTTTTTTTTTTTTTTATCTTTGTTACAAAGTTCTCCTAGAATATTGATCTGATTTTGATAACAGAGAATTCTAAAGGAAAATTATTATTTTGCATTTAACCAAACTTTTGATGCTTTCCAATTGTGGCACTAGAGAAGACTCTTGAGAGTCCCTTGGACAGCAAGGAGATCAAATGAGTCAATCCAAAAGGAAATCAACTCTGAATATTCACCAGAAGGACTGATGCTGAAGCTGAAGCTCCAGTACTTTGGCCACCTGATGAGAAAAGCCAAATAATTGGAAAAGGCCCTGATTCTAGGAAAGATTGAAGACAAAAGGAGAAGGGGGAAGAAAGGGATGGTTCCATAGCATCACGAACGCAATGGACATGAATTTGAGCAAATTCCTGGAGATAGTGGAAGACAGAGGACCCTGGCATGCTACAGTCCATGGGGTCTCAAATAGTCAGAACAACTTAGCAAGTGAAAAACAACAGCAATTTGCTTAAAATGCCTGTTACCGGCATCCAAAATATACCTCTTTGGCATAAGGATTATCTTGAACTGGTTATTTTTAAGCAACAGCAGATGTAGGAGAAACTCTGGAAACCAAGGAAAAGTTACTCTTTTGTAAGATACATTTACCAATAAAAGGGAAATCTCTTTTTTAAAGGGTGTCTTTATCAATACCAGGAAGAGAAGGAGGATAAAATACCTAGAATGGAGAAGGCACCAACTTAAACCTACATAATAACCATGTCTTTATTTACTGTGTTTTCCTGGTAACCTCCCATAGCAACTTGCCTCATCCCATCCAGCCCCCATATAACAGCTTTTATCCTTCAGTTCAGTTCAGTTAAGTTGTTCATTCATGTCCAGCTCTTTGCAACCCATGAACCACAGCACGCCAGGCCTCCTGTCCATCACCAACTCATGGAGTCCACCTAAACCCATGTCCATTGAGTCGATGATGCCATCCAACCATCTTATCCTCTGTTGTTCCCTTCTCCTCCTGCCCTCAATCTTTCCCAGCATCAGGGTCTTTTCATATGAGTCAGCTCTTCACATCAGGTGGCCAAGATATTGAAGTTTCAGCATCAACATCAGCCCTTCCAATGAACATCCAGGACTGATCTCCTTTAGGATGGACTGGTTGGATCTCCTTGCAGTTCAAAACCACAGTTCAAAAGAATCAATTCTTCAGCACTCAGCTTTCTTTATAGTCCAACTCTCACATCCATACATGACCATTGGAAAAACCATAGCCTTGACTAGATAGACCTTTGTTGGCAAAGTAATGTCTCTGCTTTTGAATATGCTCTCTAGGTTGGTCATAACCTTCCTTCCAAGGAGTAAGCGTCTTTTATTTATTTATTTATTTTATTTAACTTTACAATATTGTATTGGTTTTGCCATATATCAAAATGAATCTGCCACAGGTATACACGTGTTTCCCATCCTGAACTCTCCTCCCTACCCCCTCCCCATACCAGCCCTCTGGGTCGTCCCAGTGCACCAGCCCCAAGCATCCAGTATCTTGCATCAAACCTGGACTGGTGACTTGTTTCATAGATGATATTATACATATTTCAATGTCATTCTCCCAAATCATCCCACCCTCTCCCACAGAGTCAAAAAGACTGTTCTATACATCAGTGTCTCTTTTGCTGTCTCATATACAAGGTTATTGTTACCATCTTTCTAAATTCCATATATATGTGTTAGTGTGTTAGTATACTGTATTGGTGTTTTTCTTTCTGGCTTACTTCACTCTGTATAATGGGCTCTGATTTCATCCACCTCATTAGAACTGATTCAAATGTATTCTTTTTAATGGATAAGAAAGCTGTGGTACATATACACAATGGAGTATTACTCAACCATTAAAAAGTAAGCGTCTTTTAATTTCATGGCTGCAATCACCATCTGCAATGATTTCAGAGCCCCCAAAAATAAAGTCAGCCACTGTTTCCACTCTTTCCCCATCTATTTGCTATGAAGTGATGGGACCAGATGCTACGATCTTAGTTTTGGGAATGTTGAGCTTTAAGCCAACTTTTTTACTCTCCTCTTTCACTTTCATCAAGAGGCTCTTTAGTTCTTCACTTTCTCCCATAAGAGTGGTGTCGTCCGCATACCTGAGGTTATTGATATTTCTCCCGGCAATCTTGATTCCAGCTTGTACTTATTCTAGCCCAGGGATCTCTTGATGTACTCTGCATATAAGTTAAATAAGCAGGGCGACAGTATATAGCCTTGATATACTCCTTTCCTGATTTGGAACCAGTCTGTTGTTCCATGTCCAGATCTAACTGTTGCTTCCTGACCTGTATACAGGTTTCTCAAGAGGCAGGTCAGGTGGTATGGTATTCCATTCTCTTGAAGAATTTTCCACAGTTTATTGTGATCCACACAGTCAAAGGCTTTGGCATAGTCAATAAAGCAGAAATAGATGTTTTTCTGGAACTCTCGTGCTTTTTGATGATCCAGCGGATGTTGGCAATTTGATCTCTGGTTCCTCTGCCTTTTCTAAAATGAGCTTGAACATCTGAGGTTCACGGTTCATGTATTGCTGAAGCCTGGCTTGGAGAATTTTGAACATTACTTTGCTAGCTTGTGAGAAGAGTGTAATTGTGTGATAGTTTGAACATTCTTTGGCATTGTGTTTTTGGGGATTGGAATGAAAACTGACCTTTTCCAGTCCTGTGGCCACTGCTGAGTTTTCCAAATTTGTTGGCATATTGAGTGCAGCACTTTCACAGCATCATCTTTTAGGATTTGAAATAGTTCAACTGGAATCCCATCACCTCCACTAGCTTTCTTCATAGTGATGTTTCCTAATCCCCACTTGACTTCCCATTCCAGGATGTCTGGCTCTAGGTGAGTTATCACACCATCATGGTTATCTGGGTCATTAAGATATGTTTTGTATAGTCATTCTGTGTATCCTTGTCACCTGTTCTTAATATCTTCAGCTTCTGCTAGGTCCATACCATTTCTGTCCTTTATTGTGCCCATCTTTGCATGAAATGTTCCCTTGGTATCTCTAATTTTCAAGAGATCTCTAGTCTTTCCCATTCTAATTTTTTCCTCTATATCTTCGCATTGATCACCAAGGAAGGCTTTTTTATCTCTCTGTGCTATTCTTTGGAACTCTGCATTGAAATGGGTATATCTTTCCTTTTCTCCTTTGCTTTTCATATGTCTTTTCACAGCTATTGGTAAGGCCTCTCAGACAGCCATTTTGCTTTTTTGCATTTCTTTTTCTTGGAGACGGTCTCAATCCCTGTCTCCTGTACAATGTTATGAACCTCCATCCATAGTTCATCAGTCACTCTGTCTATCAATCTAGTCCCTTAAATCTATTTCTCACTTCCACTGTATAATCATAAGGGATTTGATTTAGGTCATGCCTGAATGGTCTAGTGGTTTTCCCCACTTTCTTCAATTTAAGTCTGAATTTGGCAATAAGGAGTTTATTATCTGAGCCACAGTCAGCTCCTGGTCTTGTTTTTGCTGACTATATAGAGCTTCTCCATCTTTGGCTGCAATGAATATAATCAATATGATTTTGGTGTTGGCCATCTGGTGATGTCCATGTGTAGAGTTTTCTCTTGAGTTGTTGGAAAAGTGTACTTGCTATAACCAGTGTGTTCTCTTGGAAAAACTCTATTAGCCTTTGCCCTGCTTCATTCTGTACTCCAAGGCCAAATTTACCTGTTACTCTAGGTGTTTCTTGACTTCCTACTTTTGCATTTCAGTCCCCTATGATGAAAAGGACATCTTTTTTTTGGTTCTAAATGGTCTTGTAGGTCTTCATAGAACTGTTCAGCTTCAACTTCTTCAGCATTACTGGTTGGGGCATTGACTTGGATCACCGTAGTATTGAATGGTTTGCCTTGGAAACGAACAGAGATCATTCTGTCATTTTTGAGATTGCATCCAAGTACTGCATTTCAGACTCTTGTTGACTATGACGGCTACTGCATTTCTTCTAAGGGATTCTTGGTCAAGTAGTAGATATAATTGTCATCTGAGTTAAATTCACCCATTGCAGTCCATTTTAGTTTTCTAATTCCTAGAATGTGGATGTTCACTGTTGCCATCTCCTGTTTTACCACTTCCAGTTGCCTTGATTCATGGACCTAGCACTCCAGGGTCCTATGCAATATTGCTCTTTACAGCATCATACCTTGCTTCTATCACCAGTCACATCCACAGTGGGTGTTGTCTTTGCTTTGGCTTCATTCTTTCTGGAGTTATTTTTCCACTGATTTCCAGTAGCATGTTGTGCACCTACCGACCTGGGGAGTTCATCTTTCAGTGTCCTATCTTTTTGCCTTTTCATACTGTTTATGGGGTTCTCAAGGCAAGAATACTGAAGTCACTTGCCATTCCCTTTCCAATGGACCACAGTCTGTCAGAGGCCTTCACCATGACCAGTTTGTCTTGGGATGCCGTACATGGCATGTCTTAATTTCATTGAGTTGGACAAGGCTGTGATCCATGTGATCAGATTGGCCAGTTTTCTGTGATTGTGGTTTCAGTCTGTCTGCCCTCTAATGCCCTGTCTTAGCATTTACCATCTTACTTGGGTTTCTCTTACCTTGGACGTGGTGTATCTCCTCACAGCTGCCACTCCTGACCTTGGACGTGGCATATCTCCTCTGGGCTGCCGCTCCTGACTTTGAATGTGGGGTATGTCCTTGCAGCCAGTGCAGCTGCCACTCCTGCTGGAGATTTACTTAAGGTGGTGGCTTGAACCATTTTGAGGAGTTACTTGGTTTTCCCAGGTATCTCCTTTGTATACAGGAATTTACTGATTACTAAACCTCTGTTTTTCTCCGGTTAATCTGGCTTTTATTACAAAGTGGTCTCAGTCAATAATCTAGAGGGATAGAGGGAAAATTATTATCTTTCCCTCTAGATGCATGCCTTAATCACAGTTTCTTAGTCCTGAGATGAGTCTCCAGATTAATGCTTTTTAATCTCCCGCCCCTCTTCACTTTCCAGTCTCTCTAATGAGACTTTGATGTGTTTCTTATCTCATAAAAGTTTAGTCTATACAATAATCTATTTAATGTAATTGTTTATTTCTTCCTTGAGAAAAGTTGAGCAGGCAGCATTTTTGTTTGTTTGTTTTGGGGCAGTTTTTGTGAATCTCCATTTATGTGTATGCTGTTTTAGATCACTTTTGAATTTGTGAGGAAGAGATTTATTTGATATTTTCTTTGGTTAAGTAATTCTCTAGACTTGGAGATATATCCAAATACATTATTCTGAAATAGTATAGTTTAGAGTGTTTTCAGAGAATGATCAGTTTATTCCAGGATTTTAAGCAAGATTATATTCTAAAATGTCATTTTCAAAATTGTATTTTAATACCAATTTTAGATGATTATTATAACTTGATTGCAATGTTCATGGTAACTACCTTAAACATCTTTCTCAGAAGAAGTACTGATTTTCAAATTCAGCCTATATTGTATGAACAGTAGGAAATTTCATATTTGAGAAGCCTGGGGAGATCAATCAAGATGGAGGGAAGAATACATGAACTCAGTTCACTTCATGAACACATCAAAAATACATCTACCTGTGAAACAATTCTCACTGAATAATAACTGAAAACTGGCAGAAAGATTTCTGTATAATGAAGGCTATAGGAAATGCCCACACAAAATTAGGTCGACAAGGAAAAGAGGCCATCAGGTTAGGACCTGTGCCCCTGGGAGGGGATTCAGAAGATGAAGGAGATTATGAGGGAGAAGATTCGCTTTCAGGAATGAGCAGTTGGAGTCACATATCAGGCACCATAGTCCTGAAGACTCACACAGGGAGTACAGGCACCCCATGACTGGTTGAAGGGCCACTGGGGCTAACAGAAAGGCTGTGGGAAGCCTGGACTCTGCTCTAAGGAGCACACTCACAGTGGCTGACTCCAAAAACAAGTTGGAGAGGGTGAATTGAAAACCTCTCCAGCAGCTACCCATTTTCCTGTGACCACTCCAGTGTGTCACTCCCTAAGACAAGCTAATGCTCAGCTCAGTTCAGTTCAGTCGCTTAGTTGTGTCCGACTCTTTGTGACCCCATGGACTGTAGCATGCCAAGCCTACCTGTCCATCATCAACTTCTGAAGTTTACTCAAACTCATGTCCATTGAGTCAGTGATGCCATCCAACCTTCTCATTCTCTGTCATCCCCTTCTCCTCCTGCCTTCAATCTTTCCCAGCATCAAGGTCTTTTGAAACAAGTAATTCTTTGAATTAGCCGGCCAAAGTATTGGAGTTACAGCTTCAGCATCAGTCCTTTCAATGAATATTCAGGACTGATTTCTTTTAGGATGGACTGGTTGGATCTCCTTGCAGTCCAAGGGACTCTCAAGAGTTTTCTCCAACACCACAGTTCAAAACCATCGATTCTTTGGTGCTTAGTTTTCTTTATAGTCCAACTCTTACATCCATACATGACTACTGGAAAAACCATAGCTTTGACTACTTGGACCTTTGTTGGCAAAGCTAATGCTATATCAATTCAAAGATATATCCTAATAGTTGAAACTTAGAAATGCTAAAAATGTACATCTTAGAATTAAGAAACTACTCTGTCATGAGTATATTATTATAATATGCAAAGTTACCTTAGCAAATAATTTAGGACAATATGAAAATTTTAATAAACACTGAAAAATTTACATTATATATTTCTAATAAAAGAATACAACAATTTGGAGGCAAATGTTTCTACTTTAAAATATATCTATTTTAAAGCATCACATTTCAAATGTTATATTTAATAGTACACTACTAAAAATGCCTTCTATTTCTCATTTTAGTAACACTACTAGGCTAGTGCAGTACATTTTAAAGGAAGTGCTAAACTTTTAATACAATTAGAAAATAATGACTAAAGGGTTTGTCATTGAAAATGTGATTATTTTACTGCACAGAAAACAAAGCAGCCACAACACTTCTGGTATTTGGAAATCAACTTTACTAACACAAAGAAAGTGCCAAGAGACAAATTTCTCCTACTGGGAAAAATAATGATGCTTACTGAAAAAAATATGTGTATGTGCTCAGTCACTCAGTTGTGTTCAACTCTTGTGACCCCATGGACTGTATATTGCCATGCTCCTCTGTCCATGGAATCTTCCAGGCAAGAATACTGGAGTGGGTTGCCATTTCCTACTCTAGGGGATCTTTCTGATTCAGGGATTGAACCTGCATCTCTTATGTCTCCTGCCTTGGCAGGTAGATTCTTTACTACTGAGCCATATGGGAAGCTCTACAGAAAAAATACATTGGGATAAATAGAATATTTATTTGAAAATAGTCACAATTACTAAGTTTCTAAATAATTTTTCTCTAACAGTCTCATCTGATGTGAAGACACTATCAATTACATGCAATATATGAAGTACCAAATGTATCAAGACCAAAGTAAAGCTTACTGAATTCTAACAACTGCAAATATTCAGGTCCTTATAAACTTATTTATTATTGGTGGTGAAAATACTATTTATTTCTCCTCCACCTGTAAAGGTTCTGATATAATTGAGAAGTAGTCATAGGAGATAAATAGGGATGAAAATACCAGCTTTATTTTTCCAGGAATACATTTTCAGAGATATTTGATTAGTTGCAACATTAATAAGTGATTGCTTTACAGAGAAAAGCAATCAGATAATCTGTCCTCACAGGTACAAAATTAAAGCTTTTCATAAAAGTTTGAAATTACTACTTTCACTGTGGTTAGGAAACCTTTTATATAAGTGGTACTGATTATTTCAAAAATACCAAATTATGAGTATTTCTTCTTGCATGCGTGTGTGCTCAGTGGCTCAGTTGTGTCTGACTCCTTGCAACCCCATGGACTGTAGACTGCCAGGCTCCTCTGTCCATGGAATTTTCCAGACAAGAATAGTGGAGCAGAAAAAAAAGAATACAGAAGCAGGCTGCCAGCTCTTACTTCAGGGGAACTTGCGGACCCAGGAATCGAACCCCTGTTTCCTTCATTGGCAGGTGGATTCTTTACCACTTAGCCACCTGTATGCATATTTTGCCCTAGGCAAATTTTCCCTTGAGTTGGAAACAAGTTAGAATTTAAAATATTAAGAAATATGTGATGAAACTGTAGCATCTTGAAATGATATCAATTATTACATCATTGAGGTTTTCCCTGATTATGAAGAACAATTAAATTGGTAAAAGAAAACATGACCTCCTCTTTTTGAAAAGAGAAGATATCCAGTCTGAGTGTTCCAAAGTAAAATATTTGTAGAAGATCAAGTGGAGCATTAATTCTCTAAAATACGAACAGTTTTGAACTATACTTCATATACTATCATTTAATTCTCATTTAATTCTAGCACTTACAAAACAGACATTGATATAATCTTATCATACAGGAAAGTTAGTGAACATTACTCTAAGTTTCTCAAGATGAATGTGACCAAAAGGAAAAAAAAGGAAAATAATTTAGATTTTAATCTATTCTTTAAACAGAATACTCAATCAGCTTAAAATTGGGTGAATTGGCAATAAATTAACAAATATAACATTTGTATTGTAACTTGAAAAAACAAACTGCTCTCCAATAATTGATCAATAACTTATAAGCACTAATTTAGATTCTAGAATAATAACATGTATTGTTAGCTATCATGAATAACTAAAATTATGTGCAATCTACCTAGTATTGGCAGCAAAAATGAACCTATATTAAGCACAGTTCCTATAAGATTGTCTAAATATTTAGGATTAAAGTAAATTATTTATTTTAAGGAAAATGTTTTACATATAAAATATTTTTAATTTCAGATAATAATAGATAAAATGGTTAATAATAAGACTGACAAGTTTTTAGATTGCTTTTCAAGGTAAAAATGTTATTATATTTTCTCATTACAGAGTATGAACATCTACAAGTACATCTTGAAAGCCTGGTTAGAGTGTTGTCATGGAAACGTTGTTCCTGTGTTACCATTCCTGAGACTGTGGCAAAATTTCCTGGACTCTGCTCACAATAACCTTAGTATTATGCAGTAACGCCATTGATGCAATGAATCTTTCTTTGTACAATGTGTGTTGAAATTGATATGCAATCCTCTATAAATTGACAATAAGATATTTTTAGTTCCTATGTTAGTAATACTTACTGATAAAAAAAATGCTGGATTATAACAAAGTTTTCCAAATTAGTACTTTTCTAACACATACCTTCCGGCAGCTTTATATACTTAATATATGTTTACATATATTTACATATTTTATTGGAGAAGGAAATGGTAACCCACTCCAGTCTTCTTGCCTGGAAAATCCTATGGACAGAGGAGCCTGGCAAGCTACAGTCCTTGGGGTCGCAAAGAGTTGGACATTACTGAGTGACTTCACTTTTCATATATTCTATATGCATATAATGTATTTGTTTTTAGTCATTAATTTTGAAGTGTTTTAAAGGAAAATAGTTCAAGCTATTGCAAAATTCACTATAATATTTTGAGATGGTCATAATTCATGGTAGAATTTAAATATGAATGATATACATTAGCAACCATTAAAGTTAACTTTTATTATACTGGGCTCAACTTATTGATTATTTTCCAGATTGTTTAACAATCAACTTGTTCTCATCTCTTAGTCTTAATAAGCAATTTTGTGTATTTTGAACAGTCATTGAGTAAATTAAACAAGCACTTATGAATTTTATATTATGGATAATCTTTGGGACTGAAAATCAGAAAAAAATAATCATTACAATAGCACCAAAAAGTTATGTGTAATTCTTAATGGATGGGCAGAGAATGATAACAATAATTGCAAAATCTAATATATATTAAGTATTTATTCCTTTACAGGTACTTTGATTATAACTTGCAAGTCTCTGTTGAATTCTATGAGATTTTATTCCTATTTTTTAAACTAGTAAATCCAGGCTTAGAAAGATTATATAATTTGCCTAATATTGCAAAATTATTAAGTGGTGAATATCAAACTAGAACACCAGTTTATCTGCCATTAAAGACAATTTTCATAGCAGTAGCACTAATTTATACTGCTTTTCAGAGCAATGAACTCTGAGCCTAACTGGAATTAAGATATAAACATGAATTTATGTTTCAAAAGATAAGAATTAATCAAGCAAAAGAAAATATCATGAGCAATGAAAACAGAAATATGATATAGATCTTGCTCCCATTGTTTATCAGCATTGTAATTTTTGACCACTTATTAATAGGTAAATATATCAAAACCAGAAAAATAACATTTTGTAGGTATAGATTCATTTCAATGAATAAATAAAATTATGTATATAATGAATATGACTCAATATTCATCAACAGGGTGCCTTTGAAAAACAAAATTAGTGGTCCAACATTATTAAACAACTGTAAAATTATTGAATTACTTTTATAAAATCCGCTTAAGATGAATAGTAGCATAAATTAAGACTTCTGCTTATGGGAAGTCAGGTTTTATTGCAGTAATTCATAACAAGTAGTTCCTTATGTTATAAACAATGAGCTATAAACATGACTCACTTATTGAAACTACCAATGCCATGGTTTTTTCCATGGGAAGAATTAATGTATACCTTCTTTGGTGTTATGGTTTTATATTTCTAGAAGTGCTATAATGACATTATATAAACAATATATTTATACTAAAATCTTAAAAAGTAAAGCATATAGTGTTTTTGCTTCGCAGGTGGCACAGTGCTAAAAAAAAAAAAAAATCTGCCATCCAATGCAGGAGATATAAGAGACACAGTTTCCATCCCTGGATCAGGAAGGTCTCCTGGAGGAGGAAATACAACCCACTCCAGTATTCTTGCCTGAAAAATTCCACAGACAGAGGAGCCTCACGAGCTACAGTCCACAGGGTCGCAAAGAGTTGAACACAATTGAGTGACTGAGCATGCTCCCATAGTGTTTTTATTACATTGCCTATGACATAGTTATCATTCAGTAAATCTCACCTAAATTTCAACTAAGTGTATATGGATGTACTGCCATCTTTACACAGTCGGATCATAAATTTAGCATACTGTAGGCTAAAAGTGTGAAATCTATCTAAAATATGATTTCCTGATGTTTTCTCTAATTAAACCATGACTTTGCCCTCTATTTGATTTAATTATTCTTGATTGGAACTCTTGGACTTAACTGTTTACGGTATAGTGTGACTTGCTAAGTTTTAGGAATTCTTCAGTTCATGTATGATAATTAACTTCCATTGAAGAGATATGATAATAAATATACTATATAAGCAATCAGGTAATTTTTTTTTTACATAAGTTTAAAAGCACCACAAGGGAAGATCGTTTCTGTCCTGAAATTTGATAAAACATGGAAAAACCTTCAAAATCATAATTTTTTAAACCCTTGAGAGAGTTTGCTAGGTGAATGAATACCAAATAATGACAAGCTCCTCACAGAGAGGAGACATGCTCTCTGTTTCACTCAGGAACATCATGGAAGGAAGAAGTAATTACCATAAAATTTGTAAGAAGAAAATAACCAAAGTTTATCAAGTTCTTAAGGGCTAAGTGAACTGAGATGATACTTTAGAATCTCTAGGAGCGCCAGACTGAAGGGGTGTTTCCCCCAATTGCTATCATCTGCCGTCACTGGACCTCCACCAAGTGACTGTGAAAAATATGAGGAACAGGATATGATATTTGAAAGAGCTCACCTGGGTGATACTAGTATGCAGGGCCTGATAAAATTTAATAATGGAACAGGAGGAGCTGGCAAAACTCAGAAATGCTCTGAACCCTGCAAGACAACAACGTGGTAATTAGCTGTTCATTTCCAGGTTTCCTTCTGTTTCCAATACCACTCTCTATCAAGAAAGTCTGCTTCTGCTTGAAGAGAAGCAAGCCATTGTCCCAGACTGAACAACTGGTCATCATAATCATGTTTTAGTCAAGTGGACTTGCACTTCACTGTTGAACATAAAGGGCATGGAAAAATAATTCATCGAGCTGTTAAAAACACTTGTAACCTAAGCTAACTCTCCAATCCATCAGTACTACTAGCTCTACCATTCTCCACCTGAGGAATGGTTTCTATGCAATAGGAGCAACCAGGAAGAATAGATGATGCAACTTCAATTCATGAACAGCTGGTTTATTTACATTGCCAACAATATTCAAACAAGCAAATATCATAAGCCATTGGAACCCAAGAAGTTCCAGAGCTCCTATACTTAATACAATCTCATTTACTTATAAGTCAAATTGAATTTGTTCACATCACATTCTTTATGCATAAAAAAATAGCACACTCTTTCCAATCAAATTCCTCTTTTAATCTTTCATAGCAGAATCTATCTAGTCATGTGGCTTTCTACCTCTTGCTGTTTAACTTATTTACATTGGATTTTTGCAGTAAAATATAAGCAAGAATAAAGAGTTACATAAATGGTTCAGAAGGGAGCTGCATGCAATGCACAGGATGTGCCATTTGGTTGATTCCATTTTTCTTCTTTGATATCATGGATATCATGATATGTGATTTTCAAACTGCATAGTCTCTTTCTCTTTCTCCATAACTTGCCAGTCTCTTAAAAAACATTCCATCAAATTCCTGGAATTTGACATAATTGATTTTTATTAACTAAACATAAAATATATTACCTTCTTACAATTCATTAGACTTCCTTTCTTATCATACTATGCTTCACTTACATGTGGGTGCTGCTCTCATTTGTTCAGCATAAATGATTAAAGAGCTTTCTCTGGAATCAGATTTATACATTCAATTCTAGACTCTGCTACATTTTGCTGAGTGTCCTTGAGCAGATCATTTACCTGTTTTGCCTCAAAGTTTTCATATGTAAAATAGAGGTTAATTAGTATCTATCACACAAGAGTGTTGTGATAACAAAATTAGTTTATTGATGAGACACATTTAAAATAATCCTTGCACTCAATAAACATTCAGAGTTAGCTACTTAAAAGTAACTATTTAAAACCTGTTTTCAGGTGAATGTTGTGAGTTCCAAGTATGCCACTTCTGTAGAATTAGCAAAAAAAAAAAGTGAAAAAGAGTAATAAAATACAATTCTTTTAAAAACGTATATGACATCAAGTATAAACTTATAATTAATCATTTTGGTCATTTTATTTAGTTTTTTTTCTTAAACTTGGGGATATTTGAATAAAAATTAATATTTTAACTAATTTGCCTTTTCCATGATAGCCTTTGGATAATTTTCTTAACCTATTTTTAGCTTCATCTAGTGTAAATTTATAATTAATCATTTTGGTAATTTTATTTAGTTTTATTTTTCTTAAACTTGGGGATATTTGAATAAAAATTAAGATTTAACTAATTTGCCTTTTCCATGAGAGCCTTTGGATAATTTTCTTAACCCTTTTTAGTTTCTTCAAGGGTAATTGTTTCTACATCAAGTAAACAATGGGGGAATTGGTAATTTAATACGTGTCAGTTCAGTTCAGTTCAGTCACTGAGTCGGGTCCAACTCTTTGCAACCCCATGAATTGCAGCATGCCAGGCCTCCCTGTCCATCACCAACTCCCGGAGTTCACCCAAACTCATGCCCATCGAGTCGGTGATGCCATCCAGCCATCTCATCCTCTGTCATCCCCTTCTCCTTCTGCACCCAATCCCTCCCAGCATCAGAGTCCTTTCCAATGAGTCAACTCTTCTAATCAGGTGGCCAAAGTATTGGAGTTTCAGTTTTAGCATCAGTCCTTCTAATGAACACCCAGGACTGATCTCCTTTAGGATGGACTGGTTGGATCTCCTTGCAGTCCAAGGGACTCTCAAGAGTCTTCTCCAACACCACAGTCCAAAAACATCAATTCTTCGGCGCTCAGCTTTCTTCACAGTCCAACTCTCACATCCATACATGACCACAGGAAAAACCATAGCCTTGACTATGGACCTTTGTTGGCAAAGTAATGTCTCTGCTTTTGAATACGCTATCTAGGTTAGACATAACTTTCCTTCCTAGGAGTAAGCGTCTTTTAATTTCATGGCTGCAATCACCGTCTGCAGTGATTTTGGAGCCCCCCAAAATAAAGTCTGACACTGTTTCCCCATCTATTTCCCATGAAGTGATGGGACTGGATGCCATGATCTTCATTTTCTGAATGTTGAGCTTTAAGCCAACTTTTTCACTCTCCACTTTCACTTTCATCAAGAGGCTTTTGAGTTCCTCTTCACTTTCTGCCATAAGGGTGGTGTCATCTGCATACCTGAGGTTATTGATATTTCTCGCAGAAATCTTGATTCCAGCTTGTGCTTCTTCCAGCCCAGCGTTTCTCATGATGTACTCTGCATATAAGTTAAATAAAGGTGACAATATACAGACTTGACATACTCCTTTTCCTATTTGGAACCAGTCTGTTGTTCCATGTCCAATTGTAACTGTTGCTTCCTGACCTGCATATAGGTTTCTCAAGAGACAGGTCAGGTGGTATGGTATTCACATCTCTTTCAGAATTTTCCACAGTTTATTTTGATCCACACAGTAGAAAACTCAATAAATGTTACTCTTTAAAAGAGGAGTTAAAAGAGAAACATTCACAGTTTCATATGATTCAACTCAATAGTTACTGTCCAATATACTCTTACTCCTAATTCATGCTAATTTGGGCATTTTTATCGTGGTGGTAGACATTATAAAACAGAACAAAGCAAAGAACAGGAAAAGTAGGAAGAAAGAAAGCATTCAAGAAATGATTGTGAAATTGAACTTAATTTTAGGCTACTTCATGTGATCACTTTAGAGACTTTACTGAATCAGGTTAATTAATTGGTATATGATCCATGGCAGTAAGGCGTGCAGAAAGAATGAAGGTACTTACTGTCTGGTGAGTACCTCCTAAGTGCCCAATGACTTTCGTGTGTCAATAATGTTATTATGAATAATAATCCATGCATGCATGCATGCCAAGTCACTTCAGTTGTGTCCCACTCTTTGCAAGGTATGGACTGTAGCCTGCCAGGCTCCTCTGTCCACGGGGATTTTCCAAGCAAGAATCCTGGAGTGGGTCGCCATGCTCTCCTCCAGGGGATCTTCTTGATCCAAGGATAGAACCCATGACTCTCATGTCTCCTGCACTGGCAGGTGGGTTCTTTACCACTAGCCACTTGAAAGTGAAAGTGAAGTCGCTCAGTCATGCCCAGCTCTGCGATCTCATGGACCATAGCCTACCAGGCTCCACAGTCCATGGGATTTTCCAGGCAAGAATACTGGAGTGGGCTGCCATTTCCTTCTCCAGGGGATCTTCCAAACCCAGGGATCGAACCCGGGTCTCCTGCATTGCAGACAGACGCTTTACCATCTGAGCCACTAGGGAAGCCCATAAATAATAAGTAATGCTTATTAAGCATTAACTATTTGCCAGGCACCATATTAAAATGGTTGTGGGCCCATGTGTTCAGTCACTCACTTGTGTACGACTCTTTGTGACCCCATGGACTGTAGTCTGCCAGGCTGCTCTACTCATGGGACTATCTTGGCAAGAATACTGGAGTGGGTTACCATTTCCTCCTCCTTGGGATCTTCCCAACCCAGGGATCAAACATGGGTCTCCTGTGACTCTTGCATTGACAAACAGATTCTTTACCACTGAGCCACATGGGAAGTTTAAGATGGGTTACATACATTTAATCCTCTAAACAATCCTAAGAAACATTACTCATTAAATCTTAAGTCATATCTAGTCCTCAGTAAAACTCTAGAAGCTATGATTTGTTTTTATTTGTTTTTGTTTATTTTATTGAATTATAGTTGATTTACTGTGTTAATTTCCACAGTGTAGCAAAGTGAATCAGTTATACATATGTCTATATATACTTCTTTTTCATACTCCTTTTCATTATGCTTCATCAGAGGAAATTGAATATAGTTCCCTGTGCTATATGTAGGACCTTGTTGTTTATCAGTTCTATATATAGCATTGATTGTTTACATTTGCTAACCCCAAACTCTCAGTCCACCTCCCACTCTTGGAAACACAAGTCTGTTCTCTATATCTGTCAATTTGTTTCTTTTTCATAGAGTTCATTTGTGTCATAGTTCAGATTCCACCTATAAGTGATATGGTATTTTTCTTTCTGTTTCTAACTTACTGTGGCCACAGGACTGGAAAAGGTCAGTTTTCATTCCAATCTCAAAGAAAGGCAATGCCAAAGAATGTTCAAACTACTGCACAATTGCACTCATCTCACACGCTAGTAAAGTAATGCTCAAAATTCTCTAAGCCAGGCTTCAGAAATATGTGAACCGTGAACTTCCTGATGTTCAAGCTGGTTTTAGAAAAGGCAGAGGAATCAGAGATCAAATTGCCAACATCCGCTGGATCATCGAAAAAGCAAGAGAGTTCCAGAAAAACATCTATTTCTGCTTCATTGACTATGCCAAAGCCTTTGACTGTGTGGATCACAGTAAACTGTGGAACATTCTGAAAGAGATGGGAATACCAGACTACCTGATCTGCCTCTTGAGAAATTTGTATGCCGGTCAGGAAGCAACAGTTAGAACTGGACATGGAACAACAGACTGGTTCCAAATAGGAAAAGGAGTACGTCAAGGCTGTATATTGTCACCCTGTTTATTTAACTTATATGCAGAGTACATCATGAGAAACACTGGACTGGAAGAAACACAAGCTGGAATCAAGATTGCCAGGAGAAATATCAATAACCTCAGATATGCAGGTGACACCACCCTTATGGCAGAAAGTGAAGAGGAACTAAAAAGCCTCTTGATGAAAGTGAAAGAGGAGAGTGCCAAAGTTGGCTTAAAGCTCAACATTCAGAAAACGAAGATCATGGCATCTGGTCCCATCACTTCATGGGAAATAGATGGGGAAACAGTGGAAATAGTGTCAGAATTTATTTTTCTGGGCTCCAAAATCACTGCAGATGGTGACTGCAGCCATGAAATTAAAAGACGCTTACTCCTTGGAAGGAAAGTTATGTCCAACCTAGATAGCATATTCAAAAGCAGAGACATTACTTTGCCAACAAAGGTCCGTCTAGTCAAGGCTATGGTTTTTCCTGTGGTCATGTATGGATGTGAGAGTTGGACTGTGAAGAAAGCTGAGCGCCAAAGAATTGATGCTTTTGGACTGTGGTGTTGAAGACTCTTGAGAGTCCCTTGGACTGCAAGGAGATCCAACCAGTCCATTCTGAAGGAGATCAGCCCTGGGATTTCTTTGGAAGGAATGATGCTAAAGCTGAAACTCCAGGACTTTGGCCACCTCATGTGAAGAGTTGACTCATTTAAAAGACTCTGATGCTGGGAGGGATTGGGGGCAGGAGGAGAAGGGGACGACAGAGGATGAGATGGTTGGATGGAATCACTGACTTGATGGACTTGAGTCTGAGTGAACTCCGGGAGTTGGTGATGGATAGGGAGGCCTGGCGTGCTGCGATTCATGGGGTCGCAAAAAGTCGGACACGACTCAGCGACTGAACTGAACTGATCTGATCACTAGTATGATAATCTCTAGATTCATCCATGTTGCTACAATGGCATTATTTCATTCTTTGTTGTTGTTGAGGAACTACTGCACTGTTTTCCATAGTGGCTGTACGAATTTACATTCCTACCAAGAGTGTAGGAGGGTTCCCTTTTTACCCTTTTCAGCATTTGTTATTTGTAAACTTTTTAATAATGGCTAGTCTGATCAGTGTGAGTTAGTACCTCACTATAGTTATGATTTGCATATCTCTAGAAATTATTGATGTTGAGCATTTTTTCATATGCCTGTTGGCCATCTGTATGACTTCTTTGAAGAAATGTCTATTTAGGTCTTCTGCTCATATTTTGATGGAAATATTTCTGTTATTGTTGCTACTGAGTTTTGTGATCAGTTTGTATATTTTAGAAATCAATCCTTTGTCACTCATATCATTTGCAAATATTTTCCTGCAGTTCATAGTTTTCTTTTTCACTTTGCTTATAGTTTCCTTTGCTGTACAAAAGGTTTGTAAGTTTGATAAGGTCCCATTTTTTAATTTTTTGTTTTTATTTCTATTGCCTTGGGAGACTGGCCTGAGAAAACATTGTTACAATTTATGTCAGAGAATATTTTGCCTATGCTCTCTTCTAAGAGCCTTGTGGTGTCATGTCTTGTATTTAAGTCTTTGAGCCATTTTGAGTTTATTTTTGTGTTTGGTGTAAGGGTGTGTTCTAACTTCATTGATTTGGATGCAGCTGCCCAACTTTCCCAGCACCACTTGCTGAAGAGACTGTGTTTTCTCCATTGGATATTCTTGCTTCCTTTGTGGAAGATTGTCAGTAGAAGTGTAGGTTAATTTCTGGGGTCTCTATTCTGTTCCATGGATCCATATATCTGTTTTTATGCCAACACTAAGAGTTGACTCATTGGAAAAGACTCTGATGCTGGGAGGGATTGGGGGCAGGAGGAAAAGGGGACAACAGAGGATGAGATGGCTGGATGGCATCACCGACTCGATGGACGTGAGTTTCAGTGAACTCCAGGAGTTGGTGATGGACAGAGAGGCCTGGTGTGCTGTGATTCATGGGGTTGCAAAGAGTCAGACACGACTCAGCAACTGAACTGAACTGAACTGATGCCAATACCACACTGTTTTAGTTACTGTAGCTTTATAGTATTGTGAACCAATTCTTTTATTGTTTTATGTTATTGTTTCCCAATATACAAAACAAACAAAAATTATTTTGTTTCCCAAAATGTAAGACTTCATCCTTATATAATATGTAAAATCTAATACCTTTGTCCAAGATCACAGAGGTATACAGTGAAAAAGCTGGAATTCAAATCCTGAGTTATCTGACCAAGTGACTGTACTCATAATCATATATATATACTACCTCCATAAAATTCTTATCTTAAAATTATGAAGTAAATATTATACTTTCATTTCAGTAGGGAAACTGAAGGTTAAGTGTTTGATTTCCTGAGATACATTTTTTAAATCAGAAAATACTGCACATGCAAAATATATTTAGCTAACATATCTAGTACATAGTAAGGATATGTACTAGATATCCTTTTAATCATTTTTAATATTATAATTTATTTTTAATATTATAATCTTTATTTAAGGTATTTAACCAGTTTTAGAAAAGCTAGGATTCCAGCCTAAGACTGTGTTCTAAATCATTTACAATTGCTGGCACAAAAATGAACATATATCCAATGTTCCAGTGCCTTCAGTTTTGTAGATTGAAACTGATTTAGCCTTCCTTTTAACAGGGAAAGACAATCTTGCTTTTTTGGTTAATTTCTTATATATATAGAAAAAATTCAGAAGAATCACTTTTTAAAGACACTTTCCTCGGACTATATTTATGTCTGTGCTTCTGAAAAATCCTATTATTTTTAGTTGTACCTTTTAGCTTCTTTCTCAAGGTTCACATTGCTGATCAATGAATCAGAATATTTTCTTTTCTGATCATGCTCATTACTTTTTACATCATGCTGGGTTGTGCTGCAAGGAGATATTAGGACTTGAGTATTAAAGCATTATTAGCTAGTAGCTAATAAACTCAGATATTCAATTTTATCATTTAACAGGTAGTGAAATAAGTACACTGGAACTTTGTGGTAGTAGTTTGTAGACTCATACATGTTATGATATTATTTTTATATTCTAACCTCTTAAATTATTCTAGGGAGAAAGCATGGCCTGAGGGAAAGAGGACAGATTTTGGCATTTGGGCAGACTTGGTCTCATACATACTCTTTGTGTGAGCTGTAAAATATACTTTAATTTTGGATTGGTGTCTGATTTTCCCAATCTATAAAATCAGATTAATGAAATCTACTTTACATGTGTTGAGTACTAAGATAATGTATGAAAAGTCATTTCTATAAGTAGTAGACATAAATTCAAGTAATTTCTCAATCCTGCATTCACTTATATTTGTATTTTCAACTTATTGTTTATGTTAATGAGTTTGTGAGAGAGTTTGGAGATTGTTTTGATAGAAATAAAATAATCTCTTAGTATTTTATTTATTAATGTTTCTAATATTAGCAGAATTTTCTGTGTCATTATTATCACCACCATAATCATCAAATCTGTCCTCACTAGCTTAATGGAAAATCTGCAATAATCCGTAAATCTACATGAAAGACTAATTATGTAGATGCTATTAATATTTTATTAGCAACATAGTTGCAGGTATCTTTACAAAAAATAATTTTGAGATTTTTACTTTTATCCATTAAACAATTGAAGATATATCTATTTTCATTTTTTAAAAAAATATGGCTTTTAACTTCAGCTATGTCATTGGATTCAGAAAGGAACATTCAATCATTTTTAATGGAAATAACTTATTAAATATTGTAGAGAGATGACTTTGATGATACTCTCATTAATTGAAGGTTGCCATAACAACTGAAGGTCTGCATTCACCACCTCATAGTTACAAAGAGAACTAGCTGTCCTATGTCACCTTTATTATAATTCTTAACACTTGCACATGTGTGGCATGCCTAATTTATCTCAAAATGTTATTGAGGTGAAAAAGACATGATAAAAAATTCAAATATGGGGACTTATGTCCATTTTATTCTTACAGCATATCACAAATTTAATTCATTTTCTCTGCCCCTGAATATCCTAGAATATATTTATTGTTTTCAAATACTTAATTGTACCCAGGTAATGCTCATCAGATTGGATGCATATAAATGTATTATATATAAACATCTTTTTATATAATATAGCCTTAACTCTATTATATCTTTGCTTATGTAACACATGTACAGGATAAGCAATAATGGGTGTTTGTTGAATGAACACCATATTAGAAAATTAATAAGGAATTTAATTAACAAATACCAAGAATTAATGTTCTCTGTAGAGCAGCATGAAGCTGGCCTTCCAGGGAAGTAGTGGCTGTGTAGCTCAACCATCACCTTGCTGAGACCAGACTTATGGCAAATCACTGCATAGTTTCCACTCTATAAAATACATACTGAATGAAAATCCCCACTCACATAAACTGCTTTAAAATTTAACTCCATCCCCTTCTGGTGTTCTTTCTCCTATCCTCAGGACTGGTAGTTATGTTTGATTACACACACACACACACACACACACACAAAGTAGCGAATACTTTCATGGAATGACTAAGTTTCTCTTTGATTCTATTTTAGTATGGTCAAAAGCCCTTCTTTTTACTCAAATGATTCACTACCTGTTGTTAACAACCCAGAATTCTCCCATTACTGTACTATTCATGTACATAGCTGAATTTTATTAATATTAAAAAATTCTTGGTTAGAAAAGCATAGTTTTAATTAGTCATTTACATTTTGTTCAAACATTATAATAGGATATACACTTCTCTGACCCACCAGACCTGCCTAATTTGAATGAATATGTGAGCTTGTTTTACTCTGCCTCCATAGCTTTAGACACAATGGCTTTTTCTCATGTGTGAAAACATACTCTACTTTTTCCTATCTTGATTCTATCTTGTATGATCCTTATTTGATTTGAAGTATATGCATCTCAGTTTGATAGAGGATTTAGCCAGGCAGATATAGCCGAAAATATGGCACTTCTTTCCACAACAGCTTCCAGTTTAGGGGGATGGTACTTGTGGGATAGGCAGGTGACCAGCAAATCTCATCAACCTCCACCCCATGATGCAGAAGCGTTATTTTAGGAATGTATACCTGAGACACCTGAATGTACACCTGAAAAAGTTGGCTTAAAACTCAACATTCAGAAAACTAAGATCATGGCAATCACTACAGATGGTGACTGCAGCCATGATTAAAAGATGCTTGCTCCTTGGAAGAAAAGTTATGACCAACCTAGACAGCATATTAAAAAGTAGAGACATTACTTTGCCAACAAAGGCCCATCTAGTCAAGGCTATGGTTTTTCCTGTGGTCATGTATGGATGTGAGAGTTGGACTATAAAGAAAGCTCAGCACTGGAGAATTGATGATTTTGAACTGTGGTGTTGGGGAAGACTCTTGAGAGTCCCTTGGACTGCAAGGAGATCCATCCAGTCCATCCTAAAGGAAATCAGTCCTGAATATTGATTGGAAGGACTGATGCTGAAGCTGAAACTCCAGTACTTTGGCCACCTGATGCAAAAAAACTGACTCATTTGAAAAGACCCTGATGCTGGGAAAGACTGAAGGCAGAAGGAGAAGGGGACAACAGAGGATGAAATGGTTGGATGGCTTCACCCATTCAATGGACATGAATTTGAGTAGGCTCTGGGAGTTTCTGTCTGCTTGTCACTTTCCTAGTATCATTCAGTTCAGAACCACACAATCTAAATTTCAGAAGAAATACCTCCTCGTTTTTTTCTAGAGCTCTTAGAATCTTCTTTATTTCTTGATTCTTCCTGTTGCCATTTTCATTGCTAAAGAGAAAAAAAAAAAAAACCCTTTTTCACTTTCTTTCTAAATCCATGGTTCCAAACTACTGTTAGATATATCAATATTTTTAATGAAAACAGAGAAATGTTTGAAGCACTTTTCAAAGTGCTTCAAAGTACATGTCACCCATTAAGCAGTACTTGTTTAATATTCTAGCATGGATAGCACAAATATTTTGAGCACATTTATCAAAGTTGGAGATCAAGTTTTTTTCTTTATAACATGCTAATATATTTGGTGGTTTAGTTGCTAAGTTGTGTCTGACTCTTGAGATTTCAAGAACTGTAGCCTTCCAGGCTCCTTTCTCCATGGGATTTTTTTCAGACAAGAATACTGGAGTAGAATGCCATTTCTTTCTCCAGAAGATCTTCTCAATCCAGGGATAGAACTAGGGTGTCCTGCATTGCAGGCAGATTCTTTACTATATGAGCCATCAGGAAACACATTTAGTTGTTAAAACTCAGTTTTAGTATAATTCATTCTTTTAGTCTGCTCAGGCTGCCATCAGTTCACTTCAGTCTCTCATTCGTGTCTGACTCTTTGTGACCCCACTGACTACAGCACGCCACACTTCCCTGCCCTTCACCAGCTCCAGGAGCTTGCTCAAACTCATGTCCATATAGTAGGTGATGCCATCCAACCATCTCATCCTCTGTCATTCCCTATGTCAGGCTTCCATGACAAATTATTATACCATAGACGAGGTGGATTAAATAACAGAAGTTTTTTTCTTACAGTTCTAGAGGCTACTAAGAAAGCCAAGATTTGGAAACCCAAGATCTCCAACCCAAACTTGGACACCCAAGATCAAGATACAGCAAATAGGTTTCATCTGAGGACTCTTCTCTTGGTTTGTCGGTGGCTACCATCTTGCACTGTGTTCACATAACCTCTACTTTCTGCACTGGGTAAAGAGAAAGAGATGGTTCTGTTCTTCTTCCTATAAGATTATCTATCTGATTAGAGTTTCTAAGATTACAGTTTCACTTTTAAGATCTCATTTAACCTCACTTAAAAAACCTTTTATTTTCAAATACAACCCCATTGGGGGTGGTGATTTCAACCTAATTTGAGAGGAAAACCATCTATTTCTTAGCATTTAAATTGGGCTTTTACTGCGAATATGTAGTGGAAGATTCAGTCATTGCAACAGTAAGAGTCTATTTTAATACTTCATATCCTTGAAAATGTTTATTGGTGAGATTTCTTAGCCTGATGTAGTTTAATACTTGACCTCTCTTTCCTTATAGAATGGTTGCCAAATGGTCTATAACCTCCGCTATGACTAATTTTATAGTCACTTTCATAGCAAAGCCATTATCTTTTAGCAGTTTCTGAATGATTTTGCAAGCATATTTCACGTGTGAAACCTGTAAACATTCCAATGTGATATTTGCTTCCAATTTCATTGTAGCATTTTCAAATATGCCATAAAATAGATTGACAAAGATTGAATTTAATATAGAGCTTCAATTTTTGCTTGGGTAATAGATCACAAATAATCAGAAATTATTATTAAAATGACCTGGATTAAAATATTTAACTTGATTCTAACATAATTTACATGTGCAAAATGTCAAATATTTTAATGATGATACTAAATGCAAGTTGAATTGTTACTCTTTTCCTCTAAACTACTACAACTGATATTCACTAGAAATATCAACATGAAATTTTAGCTAACTGTTTCATTAAGAGGGTTTTATTACCACTGCTAGGATAGAAATAAAACTAAGCAATAAAAAGACAGCATGGTAAAAAGATGCAGGAGATCAAACAGTTTCAAGAGAGTTTGGGGGTAAACTAATTTATAGATAAAGATAATTTACAGATTAAGATAATAAATCTGAGTTTTGATCACTGTAATTAGTAAATTTTTTCATTAAAGATTGACTACATTTCTTGGGTATTAAATAGTCACAACTGAAATATTTAGTAGTATCTATAAATTTAAGATTTTAATACATAAGAGTTTTTCCTTAACTAAATTTATGATAGTAATTAAGAAGTTATTATTTTTCAAGTGCGTTATCTTGAATTACAAATATTTTTGACAATATAATTAGTGTTACTTATCTAAGATAAGTGACAGCTCTTTAGTTTTGCCATTTATTATATCAAAATGCATTCAGATTCATAAAAGATATCTATTTTAACTTTACTTTGCAATTACAACTTAAAACCTTCATGGCAACAAATCAAATGTATATTTTAATGTTAGAAGTGGAAACATTTTCACATAATTTGATGTTTCTATGCATTAATATTTTTAGTGTTCTTTTTTTATATACTACTTCTTCTTAATTTGGCTAGTGAATATGACAAGCATAAGTAGAATTTGTTCTGTATTGGAATATTCAAAGAAGCATAGATAACCTGTTCTTATTAAACTAAATTGAAGGAGTTGATGATGGACAGGGAGGCCTGGTGTGCTGTGGTCCATGGGGTCACAAAGAGTTGGACACGACTGAGCAACTGAACTGACCTGAACTGAAATTGAAGGAAAACATTTCTGCTTACTCTAAATCATGTATCTCCAGAAGTTCCCTTTCATTCAAACTGTATAATTTCTTATTTTTACCTTCAATGAAAGAGAAACGTGAATCGGGACCTAGTTGCTAACACTTACTTTTTGTAGTCCACATTCTACCTACCTACCCAGGTTAAGGGTAGGAGGCACATAAAGTCTATCTTGAGACATATCCCTGACTCTTGGGTCTTGATTGAAACTGCTACAGTTGATTCAGAATAAGAGAAAAACATAAAGGAGATAAAACTAACTCATATAGGAAGGAGAATTAAAGGTCTAACCCTCATATTTCTTCATATATGAAGAAGTCAGCAAGCTTTAACAACAAGAATGCAGTTTTTAAGGGAGATTTATCCCAAATCAAAATTTGTAGATATTGATATATAGACTTTTTTTGATATATCTAATTTTTTGTAGATATTGATATATAGAATTTTTTTAAGCTTTATTTGAAATGGTTGAAGAAGAACAAAGTTAGAGTACTTAAACTACCTGATTTCAATATTTATAAAGCCACAGTGTATCAATATATCTTGGAAGTGACAAAATAGACTTGTAGATCAATAGAATCAAATAAGCAGCCCAGAAATAAAACAGGACAAACATAGTTACTTGAGTTTTTGAAAGGTGTAAAAGCAATTTAATGGAGAAAGGATAATCTTCCAATAAATGGTAATGGAAAAGTTGGAAATCCATATTCAAAAATGTGAAAATAACATAGAAATGGAGCTCAAAACTTACTTTTTCAAAATATAAGTTCAATGTGTTATGACTAGAGTAAATCATAGATTAAAATAGTTAGGAAATATTCATTATTAACTAACAATTTCTATTTTTTTTCTTTTTTATTCTTAATTATGTATGTGAAGATTTGCCTTATCTATGGGTTTTAAACAAAAAATTTAAATGACCCATTTTTTAATTCTGTTGTTTTACTAATGTGTAGATTTGTCATTTCACCTTTCAATATATATTAAATCAAATTTACATACTTACCTCTAAATATTTTTCTGATATACTTTGAGTTTTGCTATTTGACATTTTTTTATTTAGTTTTATAGTGTTTAATTTCCATTTTGATAATTCTCACTTATCCATCACTGATTTTAGATTTTTTTAATATTCACTTTTACTTTTAACAAACTTTTTAATATAATTAAAATATTTTACTATTTATTTTCATTGTTTTGCTCAGGTCTGTGATAATTATAGTAATTGTGTTCTCTAAATTTTTTAATATGGAAATATTTTATTTATTTGAAATATGGTCATTTTGGAAAATCATCACAGTGAAAGTGATCAGGAATCTAAAGTCAATTTAATAAATACAGATTTATGAACTTTTAAGAATTTTCCTAAGATATAATAATTTTCTTTATTTTTAATGAAATATAGCTGACAAACAATATTTTGTTACTTTTAGGTGTACTATCACATTTTCTGTATTCATCTATCCATGTATATTTAGCTTGTATCCATACCTTGGCTATTGTAAATAATGCTACATACATTAGGTGCACATATCTTTTGGAATTAGTGGTTTTTTTTTTAATCTTTTGGTAAATAAGCAGAAATGAAATTGCTGGATCATATGACAGTTTTATTCTAAATATTTTGGAATTTCCATACTGTTTTCCTTAGTGGCTGTACCAATTTACATTCCAACTAACAGTATACCGGGGTTCCCTTGTTCCCATGTCCTTACCAGTATTTATTTATTGTTGTCTTTTTGACAATAGCCATTCTATGGGTGTGAGGTGATTTTGTGATTTTGTGTTTATATTTCTCTGATGATTAGTGATTTTGAGCACCTTTACATGCACTTGTTGCCAGTCTGTATGTCATCTTCAGAAATATGTCTAAATCATCTGTCAATTTTTTAATTGATTTGCTTTTGTAGTTGAGTTGTATGAATTTTTGTGTGTATTCTGGATATTAACTCCTTATTGGGTATATTGCTTGTAAATATATTTTTTATTCCATTGGCTGCCTTTCTACATAAAGTCCCTTTAAGATTTGTTGTAAAACTATTTTAGTGGTGCTAAACTTTTTTAGATTTTACTCCTCTAAAAAACTTGATCTCTTCTTCAAATCTGATTGATAACCTTGCCAGATAAGAGTATTCTTGGTTATAGGTTTTTTCCTTTCTTCCCTCTAAATATATAGTGCCACTCCCTTCTGATCTGTAAGTTTTCTGTTGAAGAGTCATCTAAGAGTTTTCTTGCATATATGTAGTTGCTTTTTCTTTGTTGCTTTTAAAATTCCCTCTGTAATATTTGCCACTTAAGTTATAATGTGCCTATGTATGAACCTCTTGGGATTCATCTTGTTTGGGACTCTCTGTGCTTCCTAAACCTGGATGGAGCTATTATTTCTTCCAGTAAGTTATCTGCCTCTTTGCCTCTCTGTCTCTCTCTCTTCTTTTCCTAGAACGCCTATGATGCAAATGTTAGTATACTTGAAGTTGCATCATAGGTTTCTTAAACTATCCTCACATTAAAAAAAAATAATAATCTACTTTCTGTTCAGCTTGGATGGTTTTTGCTTCTCTGTCTTCCAGGTCACTGTTGTGTTCCTTTGTGTCATGTAACCTACTGTTGATACTTTCTGGTGTATTTTTTATTTCCGTTATTGCACTCTTCAGCTCTGTTTGGTTCTTCTTTATATTTTCTAACTCTTTGTTAAACTTCTCACTGTGTTCATCCATGCTTATCCCAATTTTATTGAGTGTATTTATCATCATTACCTTTAACTAATGGGTAGATTGGGTATTTCTAATTTCTTTAGTTCTTCTGGGTTTGTACTTTGTTTCTTTGCATGAAGCATATTTCTCTTTCATTTTGCCTAATTCTCTATGCTTATTTGTACATATTAGGTAGACTGGTTATGTCACCTGATCTAGGAGAAGTGACCTTACATAGAAGAAATGCTGTGGAACCCGGCAGCACACTCACCTCTGGTCACTCGAACTCTGTGCTATGGAGGTGCACCCCACGTGCACTGCATGCACCTTTCTGTTGTGGCACACTAGTAAGTATGACTTGTCCCTGGTTGGCTACATAACCCTAACTCGTGTGGTGACTGTGGCCTGCTGAAGAGTCAGGTAGTCTTCCTCCAAGGTTGGCAGCTTTGGCTGGTCATGTTTGGTTGCTCTGAGCCTGCTGGTACATTGGGCAGGCTCCGAGAATGGCTGGCAGTGTGGCCTGAAGGCATGTACCTGCTTTAAGCTGGACCGTGGGCAGGGAAACCACTTATCATTAACAGGCTGAAAAGGGGATCCCAAAATAGCTCTTACCAGCACCCATGTCATCAAAGTGGATTGAGCTTCCCCAAATTGCCATCTCCATCTCCAAGTGGAGTCCCAGTTGCCTCCCCCCTCTCCAAGAGGCTATCCAAAAGCAGCAAGTAGACTTCACCTACACTCCTTTCAAACTATTACCTCTACCTTAGTTTCCAGAGCATGTGAGATTTTGTGCACACTCTTTAAGAGTGGAATCTCTTCCCTATAACCCTCTGCTTTCCCAAGTGTAAGACCCCGTGGTTTTCAAAGCCAGGTGTTCTGGGGGCTCATCTTCCCAATGCTGGACCCCCAGGCTGGGAAGTATGATGTGAGGTTCAGAGCCCTCTCTCCTTGGGGAAGACCTCTGCAGTTCTGATATTTCTCTTGTTTGAGGGTTGCCAATTCAGGGTGTGGGTTCTGACTATACCATGTCTCTGCCCCTCCTACCTGTCTCTTTGTGGCTGCTTCTTTATATTTGGTTATGGAAAACCTATTATGTTATTCTTAAGGTCATTATCTTAAATATTTACTCTGTAAGTAATTGTAATTTCGTGTGCCCATAAGAGGAGGTGAGTTCAGGGTCTTGTATTCCACCATTTTGGCCAAAACAAACACGTTGATATGTTATTGAAATTGCCTTACCTTTTGATTTGTTTATATATACTTAGTATATTTTGGTAGAGGCATATTAAATATATTAATTAAAATTATGGATTTATCAACTAACCCATAAGATTTGGTTTATTTTTCCAGTTTTACTGAGATATAATTGACATAACTTCACTAATCATCAAGGAAATGCAAAATGAAAATCATAATGAGATTTCACCTCATTCCTGTTAAAATAATTATTATAAAAAACGAGAGATAACAGGTATTAGTGAAGGTAGGGAGAGAGGGGAATCCTTGTACACTTTTTGTGGTTATGTAAATTGATACCATCATTATGGAAAAAAATGTGGAGGTTCCTGAAAAATTAAAAATAGATGATCCAGTACTCCACATTCTGGGTATTTATCATAAGAAAATTAAATCACTACCTCAAAAATATATCTGTGCCCACCCCCACATTCATTGCAGCATTAATTACAATAGCCAACACAAGGAAACAATCAAAGTAAATGACCATCAAAGGATAAGTGGATAAAGAAAATGTGACATCTATTTCCCTGATGATTAATGACGTTAACCACATTTTCATGTATTTAACTGTTTCTCTCTTTTAAATGACAACATTTAGTATTCCATATTTACTCTTTCACATGGAAAAATATTTGTAGCAAAAGTTTTTATAAGATTGGTAATGAAAGAATATAGGACTCAGTGTGCAGTAAAATCTTTCCAGTTGGTGAAATCATGTACTGTTGTGTTCTAAACAAAAGGGATGCTATCACATAATGAAGATTTCAGGAGATTTTTATGTTGTGGTAATTTCTATATGAGATCTAGATGTCAGACGTCTTTGTTCACAACATATGAACAAACCTGCTACCAATTCCTTCACACTCACAAGAAGAAAGTAGGTAGGGACTGAATAGCCACAGGAAACACTCCCATTTATGGGAACGAGAGCCATTCTGAAATCCTCCTTCTGGGAGAATACTGTGAAGGCTGCAAACCGGCGGAAGAAGAAAGTTCCTCGATTATACTCAACTTTTGTTTTCTGTATTATACTTTTTTCATGTGTCTCCATGATTCTCTTCGGAGACTTTTTTTTAATTATTATTACCTTTCTAAATCATGTCAGCCTACAATGCGGGAAACCCGGGTTTGATCCCTGGGTTGGGAAGATCCCTCGGAGAAGGAAATAGCCACCCATTCCAGTACTCTTTCCTGGAAAATCCCATGGACCGAGGAGCCTGGTAGACTTCAGTCCATGGGGTCACAAAGAGTCAGACACGACTGAGCGACTTCACTTTTCTTTTCCAAAACTCAAGATAAAGTATACATTTGGTACATATGTTACTTAAGTGGTTTGCATGTTTTTAGGATGCTTCTTCCTGAAGGAGACTGAATGCCCACAATCACCACTAGCTTGTGGTTTCTTGGAAGTACAACTCTAACACAAACATTTTGTAATTTGTATCTGTTTGATCCCTACACTGAAGGTTTCCCAGGAATCATACTCACCTTCGTTTTTACTTCTCAGTTTGTGCACAGGCTATATTTTCCTTTTTTTTTTTCTTTTTTCTGTATTTTTATTCTTTTTCATTTTAAACAAGACCACCTTAAAGCTGTTGTGATTCCTTAGGAAAGGCTTGATCAGGTTTTTGTCTTGTGAAATATTTTGTTCATTTATAAAACTTAACAGGACTTCCCTGGTGGCTCAGACAGTATAGCATCTGCCTACAATGTGGGAGACCTGAATTTGATCCCTGGGTCAGAAAGATCCCCTGGAGAAGGAAATGCAACCTTCTCCAGTACTCTTGCCTGGAAAATCCCATGGACGGAGGAGCATGATATGCTACAGTTCATGGGGTTGCAAAGAGTCGGACACGACTGAGCAACTTCACTTTCACTTTCTTTCATAAGACTAAACAGATATCACACTGTTAGTCTGTTATTAGCTCTGATTTAACTTTGTTTAAACTTTTCCTAGAGGGTTATTTCTTCTCAAAGATTTTTTTTTCTCTCTCTCTTTTTTGTTTGGGGCGGGCTTAGGGATCTCAAGTCAACTGGCTTTTACAACTTTGAAAAGCCTTAGATTGCTACAAATTTCCTATTTCATTTCTTCTTTGAAAGTTAATAGTTGTTTCCTTGACCTATTTTTATTTCTCTAACTCCTTTCCTGATATAGTCAATAATGAAAATATGCTTATATTTATAATTTTTTAAAAAAATATGCTTATTTCAGTTTTCTGAACTCTTTTGTTATAGCCACAGCTTCAGAAAGGAAAATTTCAGATATCCAAAATATTCTCAAGTAACAGTTTAATTAAATATTTTGTCACTGATTGCCATTTTTCAGCTTCCAGAATGTTTCTTCATCGTCTATTTTCTTAAAGCATAATTTTACTAATGATAACTCTTAGTTCTTAAAAAGTTACTTTATTCAAATATTTAATTTTTCTTTATAAGAAAACAATGTGTGATGTACATTTAAATAATTTATTTAAAATAGCTGAATTTAGAGTTGGTACATTACACAGAAATACTTACTTATGAAAATTTTCATAATTTAAAGTAACCTCTCCCATACAACATCAGATACCATTTATCTTTGTTTTCACTAGAATGGAATAAATTAAGAGAATCTATATAATGGTTGACCATTTATAGCTATAAGAGTACAAAAGATAATTGAATAAATTTCTAATTAAAGGTCAGAGAAGAAATCCAGGTTGAAGGAAGAACAGTGATAAAATTCCTTGGTAACTTTTTAAGAAATAAATTTATTTATAGCTGAACTGGATATTCATTGCAACACGGACTTCTCTGTAGTTGCAGCAAGCAAGTGCTACTCTCTGTGGTTCACAGACTTCTCATTGCAGGAGCTTCTCTTGTTTCAGAGTACAGCTCTAGGGCATGTGGGTTCAGTAGTTGCAGCTCCCAGGCACTAGAGCACAGGCTCAACAGTTGTGGTACTCTGTTTTATTTGCTCTGCAGCATGTGTGATCTTCCCAGACCAGGGGTTGAACCAATATCTCCTGCATTGACAGATGGATTCTTTACCACTGAGCCCACCAGGGAAGCCCTAATTCTTTATCACTGAGCCACAAGGGAAGCCCTCTCCGTCACTTTTAATCTGTAATTATGTTTGGGAGGTAAAATGAGGACTCCTATGTTTGACAACAAAGAGTTACAGAACCTGAGGTCAAGTAGAAAGCTTCAGGTTCTGAAAGGTTAAGAGGGGAGTCACAAGGATGTCAGAAAGAGAACAAGGGCAGGGATTCAGGTAAGTAGGATTTATGTAAGGCCCCTAATTAACAAAGAAGAATTGATGCTTTTGAACTGTGGTGTTGGAGAAGACTCTTGAGAGTCCCTTGGACTGCAAGGAGATCCAACCAGTCCATTCTGAAGGAGATCAGCCCTGGGATTTCTTTGGAAGGAATCATGCTAAAGCTGAAACTCCAGTACTTTGGCCACCTCATGTGAAGAGTTGACTCATTGGAAAAGACTCTGATGCTGGGAGGGATTGGGGGCAGAAGGAAAAGGGGATGACAGAGGATGAGATGGCTGGATGGCATCACTGACTCGATGGACGTGAGTCTGAGTGAACTCCGGGAGTTGGTGATGGACAGGGAGGCCTGGCGTGCTGCGATTCATGGGATCACAAAGAGTCGGACACGACTGAGTGACTGAACTGAACTGAATTAATAAAGATGAAAAGTCATTCTCTGTGTTTGTTGTGTGCTCAGTCACATCCGATTCTTTGCGACCCCATGGACTGTAGTCCACCAGGCTCCTCTGTCCATGGAATTCACCAGCAAGAATACTGGAGTTGATAAAGAGCTAACACCTTGGGAAAGTTACTAAGAGTTATGATATGAAATCAAATTACAAATACATATATTATACTAAAAGCCTCTACTCTGGTGGGTAGTGGTAGTCTGATATTATCAAATTGTAATATGTTTAAACAATGACACCTTTAGTACATGAGCACAAATAAGCTACTTTCATATGATAAACCCCTCTAGTCTCATTGTAAAGCCGGGTGCTATTTCACTATTGGGAAACAGACGAAGTAGAACATTTATTGCTATTATGCCAAATAAATGAAGTGAAACAACAAAAGGCCTTTGAATGAACTGTATTTTACGGCTAAAGCACACAGAAGAGTAAATGAAAAATCAACTTGAAATTCGTTCATCCACTTTACTTTTTCACTGGTATGTGTGTGTAAGAGCACAGTCCATTGAGAACAGAAATCCTAGGTTCTGGTGCTCCATTATTATGGTTGAGTTATGAAAAAGCCTAAGTCAAGAATTAAGAAAATAAGTGTGGCATATAATATCTGAATTATGTAATTAAAGACTGAGAAGAAAAAGTATAAAGACTCTTTATTTTCCAACTCCATGTTGATATTTAATGAAGTAAAGGAGTTTAAATTTCATAGCAGAAATTTGCTCATATCTAAGTATATATCACAAATAACATATTTTAAAATATTCATTTAAAACCAAATATTTAAACTTAAGTTTCCAAACTATTAAAAATATCATTTTGGAGGGACAAAGTATAGATTTGTTTTTCTTATGTCTTGACAAATGTGTTCTGTCTTGTTTCCTCTATTCATGTTCAATGTTATTTTCATTAGCTTTATTAGCCTAAAAGACTCATGTTCCTATAAAATAAATTTTCTGGTATGGGAATATTAATTTGTGTGGAACTCTGACAGTGTTGGCTTTAAAAAAAGTAGCATATACTGTCATAAGCTGTTGCAGAAAATCAATAATCATACATATTTAAAATTAGTATGATGTTGTAATGGGTTACAATGATATGTTATTGATCTCTTCTTAAACATATTGTAACAACCATAAATCAGTTTTCTGAGGCCATAGCATTAGCTATATATGAGGCCAGTAACATTTAATAACTCATTTAATAACTGTTTATTGGTTCTTAATCCTTTTCTTTTGAAATAACAAAACTAGAGAAGAACTAACAAAACTAGAAGTTTATACTATAGTGCTACTATAGTATAAACATCTGTGTCTTTCAGTACTGCTGGGGTTTGCTTTAAGTGTGTTTAATTTTTTTTATTGAGCCACTAGCCTTCAAAATGCACTAGAATTTGAAAGAAGGCTGGGGAGGGGGTTGGCAAGGAGAGAGAGAGGGGGAGAGAAAGAGACAGGCAGACAGAGAGAGAAAGAAAGGAGAAGAAAAAGAAGAAGGAAAAGGGGAAGAATACTTTGAATTTAGCTCTTATTTCAGTTGACATTGTTACAATCAATGTGATATTTTTTCAATAGTTTTATTTAAATACATTTATCATATTTTCCTTGAAAATCACTGTTTTCCAAAGCAGCATAGTTAAAATAGGCTTTTGTTCACATAGTAGACTTAAAAAAATAGAAGTTAAAATTTATTGTATATAAAATAATTATAGCACTAAATAATTTAAATCAATATATAATTGGGGATATAACAATAGAAAATATTTTAAATAGATACAAAGTAATAAAATTATGCTTAATTTTATCACAAACCAACATATATAGATCATTTATATTTTTTTTCTAAATTGTTTTCTAGAATCCTAAATTCAAATAAAATATCACATAAAACCCAACATAAAATAGATGGTCTCTAATATCCTACTCCTGACAAGCCATCCTTTGGGATTCCCTTGTAGCTCAGTCAGTAAAGAATCTGCACACAATGTAGGAGACCTGGGTTCAATTCCTAGGTCTGGAAGATCCCCTGGAGAAGAAAATACCAACTCACTCCAGTATTCTTGCCTTCACTTCTTCAGCTCTCCCAGTTCCCATCATTTGCAGAGACTCCTTAGATCACTTCAGAGCTCTGCAAACAAATTTTAATGCTTGCCTAAAGAATACTCAGTGTTTGCCACATCTCTCATTTTCTACTTAAGAAAATATACTTTAAAATGAGTATGTTTATTAAATAATTATAATATAATAAGATATTATTATTATAAATATTTTTATAAAAGCAAAAATATTATTGATATTATGTCTATAAAAAACATGATATAAATGTGTTTACAATAGGACCTCTCTTTTCTAAAAGAATGGATCTTAATATAAAATATATTGGAGTAGAGAAAAATGTTAACCATAGTTTCCTCAGTGCTGTGTAATTTTGAAGTGAGTTTTACTTTATTTTGAAATTGTGTATTTTTCTCAATAATATAGCATATATAACATAAATATAATAATATCAGGAAAAGATTAAACTGAGATCACTACCAAAAATCAATGAAAAAAATACCTGAGTAAATTTTGTTTAAATTGTCTTTAACTCAACCATTCTCTAATAAAATCATTGCTGGAATTATGAAATAATTGAAGGAAACAGTATAGATTTTTCTCTTAAGTCCACATAAAATCAGTGTTCTTAAAAACACTTTTAAATTATTATGTAATAAATAATTTGGGAAGTACAACAATAGTATCCTTTAACTTTAGGTGCATAATTAATTAGACTCTTAAAAGCTAAAAAATAAAGGTCTTTAACTTTGTTTAATCAACCATCTTCCAAAGTCATTTCACTTAACACCCCGTTATGATGGAGGATGAAAATAAAAGGGAATCCCCTCAAGTTCCAGAGGGACATTCAAGAGGGTGAAATGGTCACTATATATATTTTTTATTTTCTTTTTTCATACATGCACATTTTCATGAATGTTTGATTATATACTGATATTCTAAGGAATTTTGCTCCTGGCAACTGTTCTTTAGGGAAAGAAAATCTGTGCATACTTATAAAGAACTCCACAGTCTATATTTTGCTGGAAAAATCTCTATTTTTAGTCAGTTTTATTTAAAGTAAATATTAAGATCTCAAAGTCTTCTTTCATCTTCAAAACAAATGGTTCTGAAAAAAAATATAATTCATACAGGGGAGAAAATATTTGATAAGAAAACAAGTTAAATCAACAATTTAAGTTAACTTTGATTCTCTTATGCATTGAATTGTATATAAATTGACAAAGTCACTGTTCAAACAGACTTCAGTTCTTGTTATGGTTTGGTTCTATTTGTTAGATTAGGATATATTATTGTAACAAATAGACTGCAAATATGTATTAGTTTAAACATAATGTATTTTAACATTTTACTGATATTGTCATCTAATTTAGGTGCCACTGATCATTTGGTGGCTCTATTCCACATATTGACTTAAAGAATATAAATTTTATCCGTGCTGTCTGTATTCTATTCCCCAGGGTCTTATCAGTATGTAGCTGCCCTTTCTTAAAAGTCTTAACGTATAATAGCATGTAGGACATCTACCATATTCCAGTGATGAAATTAGTCACAAGGGATAGTTCTAGTCAAGGAAAACCTAGGCTGACAATGTAGTCCTTGTTTGAACAGCTACAGTTTAGCTCCAGTTGTATGCCATAAAAGGGAAAACTGTGTATTGATAGACATCTCTATTATTAAAAATGAAGTATATTTCAAGATATGTATTGTGATTTGGAAACAACCATTAATATCCTTTTTACTAATTATAATATATTTAATTTTTAAAAGAAACTTAGTTGACACTAAGAATCATTTTTTCATTTCAGATTATCAGATAAGGACAAATATGTAAAATGCATATATGTGTGAATCATAACTTATCTGGTCTACAGTTGAAGTTATTATTCTTTTAAATATTGCTTGAATGGACTGATATATCTATATTCTAGACAGTGACCCTTCTCTGATCAGGCCATTGTACTCCACAAATGATAGAATAAATTCATTTTCCCTACCTGATAAACTCTATCTAAGTTGCTTCAGTTGTGTCTAACTCTTTGTGACCTTATGGACTATTGTCCACCAGGCTCCTCTGTCCATGGAATTCTCCAGGCAAGATTACTGGAGTGGGTTGCCTAGTCCTTCTTCAGGGGATCTTCCCTGGAGTTTTCTCAAGATTGCCCTTAAATAGACCACTCAACTCTTACTCTAAAAAGCGTTATTCAGTGCCATTACGAACAGAATGAAAGCATTTCTACACTGTACTTATACAGTACAAAACACAAGTAAACAGTGGCAAAACCTAAAAAAAAATAGCATCCTTGTTTAAAATTTTGTTTATTTATTTATTTTTGCCAGGGATTTCAGTTCTCCAAACAAGGATTGATCCAAGGCCCTCGACAGTGAAAGCATGGAGTCCTAACTACTGGACTACCAGGCAATTCCCCACAATTAATCTCTTCTAAAACAACTGTCTTTCAGGAGTACTGCTTAATATTACCCCCTGGGGCAGATTTTCTTTTTAAGAAATGGGCACAAGAATATCACAGTCGTATCTGATATTACAAAAATGAGAAAAATTTGTTTTCCCTTTGAACTGCAGAATTCTGTGCCTCAAGGAATGCATAAAAATCTTGCTGTATTGCTTCCTAGTCTAAGTAAAAAAGGTGAAATGGTAGGTTGACAAATTTATATACTTAGTAAATAACAATATTGAAAAGATTTAGAAATACTATGGAGTCAGTACATAGTGTGTTTGAGAATCATTTTAAACACATACAGTGAATTTAGACAATAAACACATTAAAACATTCATAATATAAGGATAACTATATCCAATATCAACAAAACCAAAAGCTTTGTATTCTAAAATAATTTATAATTATCTCCTCAAAATAAATCATAAAAAATCCTAAGTATGGTACACCAAAGGAAAATGTCTTTATTCTAATCATATTTACATCTTTTCTAAGTTTTGTTCCTCATGTCCATTTTTTGATTTTTTTACCACATACAAATTTATATCAAGATCTTCCTCCCATGTGTTAAACCCCCATATTCTCTGTCTTGGTCAGTAGACATTCTCAAAATTCACTAAAAATACAATTTCAATCAATCAAATTGAAAGCAGATTGACTACACCTAAAACTTTGTTTGAAATAACTGTCCACTTATTATTAGTTAGCTTTAGAGTGGCTTTTCTATGTATCTTTGTGACCCTGCGGCTTTCTGATCTTAGTTCTGAGCCAGGATCAGGATCCCGGGTCCGGCCTATGCTGTGGTGATGGTAGGGATTAATTCTCATACTGTTCAGCATATAAGTACCTTCCTGTCTTGTAAGCTGATGATTGACTCTCCCAATTGGAGAGCACACACAGAAATGCCTGACACTGTCTGTGTTGCATTGTTAAATAACTGCCTTGGCTGAGGGAATTTGAAAGTATTCTCTTACACCCTCAGTTACCTCTGCAGTGCAGACTATTCAGCCACATTTTTCTTTTGTTTTAATATTATCTACCTGGCTAGAATCTCAGCTTCATCACTTTCAGTTCAGTTCAGTCACTAAGTCCTGTCCAACTCATTGTGACCTCATGGACTGCAGCATGTCGGGCTTCCCTGTCCTTTACCATCTCCCAGAGTTTGCTTGAAGTTACATCCATTGAGTTGGTGATGCCATCCAGCCATCTCATCTTATGTCATCCCCTTCTCCTCCTGCCCAATCTTTCCCAGCATCAGGGTCTTTTCTAATAAGTCAGCAATTTGAATCCGGTGGCCAAAGTTCTGGATCTGCAGCTTCAGCATCAGTACTGCCAATGAATATTCAGGGTTGATTTCCTTTAGAATTGACTGGTTTGATCTGCTTGCTGCATAAAAGGGTAAAATGTGTCCCACCTTCATTTCCACAATTATAAGGACAATTTCTTTCATCCAGGAGTTGCTCAATAAATATTTTGAGTGAATCTTTTATTTGGAAATCTTAAAATAAAAATTAATATCTAAAAATAAAACTGTTCATTTAATTCTTGCTAATTATTCACTTCATAGTTGTTCTTTAATCTTTCCAAATAGACAGACTCTAACTTCTCTCCTTTTTCTTAATCTGTAAACCCTGTCATATATTCTTCTTTTCTTATATAGCCTATTCTCCACAACCAAGTCCCTGTCTATACCCACAACTGCAATATATAAATCTGCAAGTCCAAAGAAACAAAGATATATATGCATTTTCAACTCTTTACCAAGCTGAACTTGACCAAAGAAAAATATCATTATATATATAGTGTATTATTGGCACCCCAAATTGTTCTGTTCTAGTAAGTCCATCTCCTATTATCCTTCAAGGCTCTTTCAGAACTTGGTTACTTAACCAAATCCCTTTATCCATTAGTTTTCTACTCATTCTGGGTAGATAGTCCCTAACTGACAGAGAATATAGCCTCAAGCACGTCATCATTCATTCTTATGCACTAAGAAACTTATTGCCATCCTTCCATTCATCTGTCCACCCATCCTTCTTTCACATCTAATAGATGAAATGGGTCTCCCTCCACTTGTCTTTGAGATCAAGCCTACTATCTATGCCAGCCTCCAGTCAACTCCAAAATTCTGACAAATTATGTCACATCTCCCATTCTTCATCCTCCCACTTTTATTAGTTCTTCACATCAATATTTGAACACAAAGTTTCTTGCAAATTTTGGGGAAAATAGATTCTTCCACTCTTCTATACCATATGCTAAGTACCAGTTTATCTCTCTGCTCCCTTTCAGAAATTATCTTTCTTGACTTTTCTATTTCCACACTGTAAAGAATTTCTCAAATACTTTCCCTTTTCCTTCCTTTCCTTATTCAACCACCTTCTCATTGAAAAAATTGTCTAATTATGGTAAATGCAATAGGTGTTGTTATTTTTATATTTTGTCATCAGACTACATTCTAGCTTTTAATAGTTTTAGTTACCTTGATGTTTTCACTTTGATTACTCCAATTACAAAACCCTGATTTTCATGCCATTTTTGTAACCACTTCTCAATTTTTAAATAATCTTTTTCTCTTACTGCACTCTCTACTTGTTCCTGTGTATAACATTCAGTTTGCCTTCTATATCATTTCCCTGGTGAAGTAATCTGTTATGTTGCTGATATCCACTTTTAGCCCCTGTGGGGAGAAGGAAATGGTGACCCACTCCAGTATTCTTGCCTGGGGAATCCCGTGGACCTTGGAGCCTGGTGGGCTGCTGTCAATGGGTCGCACAGAGTTGGACACAACTGTGGCAACTTAGCATGCATGCATGCATGCATTGGGGAAGGACATGGAAACCCACTCCAGTATTCTTGCCTGGAGAATCCCAGGGACAGAGGAGCCTGGTGGGCTGCCATCTATGGGGTCGCGCAGAGTCCGACATGACTGAAGTGACTTAGCAGCAGCAGCTCCTATGGCTTCCCTGGTGGCTCAGACAGTAAAGAAACTGCCTGCAATGTGGAAAACCCAGGTTTAATCCCCGGGTCGGGAAGATACCCTGGAGAAGGAAATGTCAATCCACTCCAGTATCCTTGCCTGGAAAATCCTATGGACAGAGAAGCCTGAAGGTCCATGGTATTGCAAAGAGTCAGGCACAACTGAGCGACTAACACTCATTCCTTTCATTCTTTCACTTTTAACCAAGCTACCAGGATAAGTATTTTCTTAGAAACTCTGTAAATATTTTTCAGTCATCCTGAAATATTCAGCTGCATGTGCTACCTCACCTTGTTCCCTACTCTTCCTTTAAATCATAACTCATTTCCTCTGAAGAGCTCGTGGATGAGTACATGAAGAACTCAGCAGAGGCAAGTAGAGCAGGAAGGTTTCACATTAAAATGCAAACTAAAAATTGAGGAAACTGTGTTAATGAGGAAACAATGTTAGATCACAGAAATGTCTTCTCTGAAAAATAAATATCAGATATGTGATTCCTTGGGAGCTTTATTACTGTTTGAATAAAGGTGGGGAAATTAAAATTAAAATAAGGAATTGAAAATATTAAAATAAGGAACTGAAGGGTCGCAAAAAGTCGGACACGACTGAGCAACTGAACTGAACTGAAGAGTGAGAAATTTCAAGAGATATAAAAGAATCAGATAGAACACAGGTCATCAAGACAGACAAACTGCTCAAGGTCTATATATACAGTGGCTATAGATTTGTTTTCACAAATCCACAACTCATTGTCCAAACCATTTGCACAGAGATGCCTTTTGGAACTCAGGTTTTGTTTTTGTTTTTTCTTTCCAGATTTTACAAAAGTAACAAAATGAATGTTATTACTAAACAATCCTGGAAATATCTGAGGCAACAGTCTTTAGTTATAAATGTTTATGTGACTTCATTGAAACATGTAAGTATTCATTATATATAGTATTCACACTAGTTGAGATAAAGACTTAAATAGTCACATATAAATTCAGGTCAGGTTTTCTAACTACAATTATATCAAACTTAAGAATAATTCATGCTGTGTTTTTGGAAACGTTAGATTTTGAGATTGCAGGAAAAAATGTGGGTCTTTATCTCTTGAGAATCAGAACTAGTGAACACAAGTGAAAATGAAAATCAAGAGTGTCAATATGTAGTTAGAAATATAGGTATATAATCCCTATATTGCCTATGGTATATTAAATCAAACTAAAAGTAATTAACTTGTTGGAATTTACTTTTAAGCTCGTGTGAAGCTAGAACAAGAAAAAATGGAAGGAAATAATGGGTAGCCAGAGAATGTCCATGAAAGTTCAAAATTTTTAATTCTGAGGTAATATCCTAGTTTAGATAAAAGTAATCAGCCATTTAGTGTTTCACATGCTTAATTCCTAAAATGAAAAATCACCCTTGACATCTACGTCTAAGAAAAATTACCTGATTTCACAATATATATAATACAATGTAAAGGTCACGGGCTAAAGCAACAATCTTTATAAATATTAGTGAGATTTTGAATTAAAATAAATTTGTACTTATTTGGGTTTCCCTAAGCAGGAAGGCAGGAAGAGTGGCTAGGCAGTAAAGAATCCACCTTTAGTGAAGGAGACATGGGAGTGGTGGGTTCAATTCCTGGATCAGGAAGATTCCCCAAAGGAGAAAGATACAACCCACTTCTGTATTCTTGCCTGGAAAATTCCATGGAGGAACCTGGCAGGCAACAGTGCATGGGGTCGCAAAGAATCGGACATCACTGAGCACATGAGCACACTGTACTTATGGCACCCCACTCCAGTACTCTTGCCTGGAAAATCCCAGGGATGGAGGAGCCTGGTGGGCTGCAGTCCATGGGGTCGCTAGGAGTCAGACACAACTGAGCGACTTCACTTTCACTTTTCACTTTCATGCATTGGAGAAGGAAATGGCAACCCACTCCAGTGTTCTTGCCTGGAGAATCCCAGGGACGGGGGAGCCTGCTGGGCTGCCGTCTCTGGGGTTGCACAGAGTCGGACACGACTGAAGCGACTTAGCAGCAGCAGCAGCAAGCTTTAAAAAGTTTATGATAAAGTAATCAAAAAACTCTACTCCTCAGGGAAACACAATTATTTGTATTAAAATATAACATTGGAGGGCTTCCCAGGTGGCGCTGGTGGAAAATAACCCACCTGCCAGTGCAGGAAATGCAAGAGATGCAGGTTCTATCCCTGGGTTGGGAAGATCCCCTGGAGAAGGAAATGACAACCCACTCCAGTATTCTTGCCTGAAGAATCTCATGAACAGAGGAGCCTGGTGGGCTGCAGTTCATGGAGTCACAAAGAGTCAGACACGACTGAAGTGACAGCACAGCACATAACATTAGAATGTTCTCAAATAAATATTTCTCTAGGTATTTAAATGTTTAGAGATGTTCACAAGTTGCAATACCACACCAAATTTAAAAGACTAATGAACATGACTAGCTTAAGTAATGCTATCAATTTAGTTTTATACAGAAGATCTTGACTTAAAATGTCAACTTGATTCTTTTATCACAGGACATAAAAAGATTTTAGTGGAGTATTTTCCTCCTGTTTTCTAGATGAAAGAAATTCTGCATCTCACTAATGTGTTTTTTTAATTGAATGATAATTTCATTTCAATTCAAGATTTTATATGCCTTTCTAAATTTTGCCATGAACTCCACATGTTCTTTTTAATTGCAAGCATTAGAGACCTGCTTTTATGCATCTGATTTTGCCTCAAATAATCTTTCGATCTGCTTGTCTCTTCATTCAGTCCTATTTTGCTATAGCACATGACCTTACCTCCTTTCACTTGAATTGCTTCAGTCTTTTCCTATTGATATATTCTATGATTCTTAGAGGCTTCTGCCCATGGAAAGAAATACATTTGAAAATGTATGCTTTATTTAATATTTAAATATTAAATAATATTCTATTACTGCAGATATTTATCCCCAAACAAAACTTTGTATATTAATGTTCTCCAGAGAAAAAGAATCAATAGATTATATTCAGATATGTATATTTGGATGTATTAGAATATGTATACACACAGATATACACACATACATACACACACACATACATATATATGAGGAGATTTATTATAGGAATTGGTTCATGTAGTTATAGAGTTCATGAATTTCACAGTCTGCCTGCAAACTGGAGATAAAAGCTGGTGGTATAATTCAAGTCCAAAGGCCTGAAAACCAAGGGAGCCTGTGGTGTAATTCATAGTCTGAGGCCAAAGGCCTGAGAACCAAGAGCTTTAATGACTGAAGGCAGAAAAGATGGACATCTCAGTTGAAGAAGAGAGAGAGAGAATTCACCCTTCCTTTTTCTTTCTGTTGTATTCAGTTCCCCAATGGTTGGATCATGCAAATTCATATTGGTAAGGGCAGACCTGTTCAGTCTAGTAAGTCAAATACTAATCTTCCAGAAACACCCTCACAGACACTTTCAAAAATACTTTAATAATGTTTTACCAACTATCTGGGCATCTCCTCACCCAGTTAAGATGACAATAAAGTTAACCATCACACTTTGAGGATCAAAACTTTCATTTATTTTAGTTTAAAATATTGATAAAAATTTGATATATTATAGTCTACTAGAATTAATAACTTATTATTTCTGACTGCCTTTTTATCCACAGGTTCACTGAAATAGGGATTCTGTCATGCCTTATTTTACTCAATGTCACATTAGCATTTAGGTATTATTATATTTATTTTCTCTCTACATTAGAATTTAAGCATCATAAGTATGGGAACAATATGTTTTACTCTCTGTGATATCCTCATCAATCACAATAGCATCTGACAAATTATAAGTGCTCAATAAATATTTTATGGAGGCATGAATGATTGATTAATGTATCTGTCATTCCAGTGAGATGTCAAAAATTTTTATGTGTGTTTATTCAATACATAACAAGTGCAAATTATGGTCAGTGCAATGGGCTAAATAATGTGAGTATTTATAGAAACAGTTTTGAAAAGGCAATATGTTGATTAAACATATACAGAAAATATGTAAGCAAAATATGGCATAGGACACAGAAAAACACAAATAGATTTAAAGGAGATAATATTTCTGTATGGAAACAGATCCACTCAGCAGGTAACAGCACAATATATTTCTAGTCAGATGCACTTCATAGGTTCCCTCAGGTTCTTACAAAATCATACATTTGCTGCATAGTGTGTGGTGAATTCCTTCCAAGCTCCAAAAACTTGACTTTTTGGCTGTGCCCCTGCCTTTTAATCACTATTTTCTAATAATAGACACCAACAATCTATATATTACCTTAACCATTTGTTAACAGTCCTGGGTATGGGAAAGTGGATGGAAAATAGCAGAAGAGATATTCAAGTATCCCTAAACAGATTCTTTGTCTTCTGATCTGTAGGATCCAAGAAAATCCATTCCCAAGTAAAACATGTAAACTAACAAGAAGAAAGACATGGCAAGTGATGTGCTGATATTAAAGTGATAGGTAAATAGTAAGGCATATTAAAACTTGAAAATAGAAAACTTAGATTTATTTCATTTCATTGAAGTCTTTACACCTCAAAAAGAATGAACCTTATTTTAAACAATCAAACATTGAAAACTTTTCCCACTATAATTATAGTGGTTTTGCCATAGTTGGTACCCCACTTAAATATACACATATATTCACCAATTCGGAGAAGGCAATGGCACCCCACTCCAGTACTCTTGCCTGGAAAATCCCATGGACAGAGGAGCCTGGTAGGCTGCTGTCCATGGGGTCGAGAAGAGTCGGACATGACTGAGCGACTTCACTTTGACTTTTCACTTTCATGCATTGGAGAAGGAAATGGCAACCCACTCCAGTGTTCTTGCCTGGAGAATCCCAGGGTTGGAGGAGCCTGGTGGGTTGCCATCTATGGGGTCGCACAGAGTCGGATATGACTGAAGTGACTTAGTAGTAGTAGTATTCACCAATGTGTACCAGCTAAAATTATTTAACAGGAGGTTAATTATTTTTTTCCAAAAATTGAACTGTTACTCAGCAAGTTGGAGAATTTGCTTATCATTTTCAAATATAACTGTAGCCTGTTCTGGAAGTTAAGTCCACATGCTACTATTAACTGTTTCCAATGCTAACATTACTCAGCACTTCTCTGAGTAGTAGTAGTTCCAGGGCTTCCCTTGTGACTCAGCTGGTAAAGAATCCGACTGCAATGGAGAAACCTGGGTTCAGTCCCTGGGTTGGGAAGATCCCCTAGAGAAAGGAAAAGCTACCCACTCCAGTATTCTGGCCTGGAGAATTCCATGGACTCTATAGTCCATGGGGTCACAAAGAGTTGGACACAACTGAGTGACTTTCAAAAAAATTATGAAGATATATTATTTCTTTATGATGGGATTTTCTATATTTAGATATAACTGTAAAGAAGGCTGAGCACCAAAGAACTGGTGCTTTCAAAATGTGGTGCTGGAGAAGACTCTTGGGAGTCTCCTGGACAGCAAGGGGATCAAATCAGTCCTAAAGGAAATCATCCTGAATGTTCATTGGAAGGACTGATGCTGGAGTTCCAATACTTGGCCACTGGATGCAAAGAGGTGACTCACTGGGAAAGACCCTGATGCTAAGAAAGATTGAGAGCATGAGATGAAGGGGGCAAAAGAGGATGAGATAGTTGGTTGGCACCCTCGACTCAATGGACACCGAGTTTGAGCAGACAGGGAAGCCTGGCATGATGCCATCCATGGGGTTACAGAGTCAGACATGACTTAGTGACTGAACAACAACAATACTTTAGAATTCTCTCATTTAACTGTCTTCTGTCATCTTCAGTACTGCTCTTTACTGAGAAGTTCACATCAATTTCAAGTTGGAACTGAGTAAAAATCAACTAAAATCAGAAATGAAGGTCAAAGTGATAAGTGTCTGGCTTTCAAGAAACTAATATTTTAAGAGAATTTCAATAAAAATGTTTTTCTTTAAGATACCTGAATGAAATTTTCTAGTTTTAAAAACTCTATTAATACAGTTTTATATAAACAAATACACTTTTGTCTTTAAAAGAAATCTAAGGCCTTTGGCATAATTATTATATTTTCATGACACCAATAGCATATTTTTATGATTAACAATATTTGTGGACTGTTTTGTGGAAATAAGGGAGAATGGAAAAAATAGAGATAAATCTAAATGAACAAGTGATATACAGGAAAAAAAATGTAAAGGTCAAAATTAGCATTTCAAGCTATATACACCAAGATCTTTTACTCAGTTTGTTTAAATATTTTCATGTTAAAAAGTCAGAGTGGCGCATATTAAAATTTTATAGTGCAATTTGTCTTCTGCAACCATGACCAACAATTCACCTAAACCATAGATATCAACTAGGGTTGACAATGTGAAATTAGATTTTATAAATGAATTATGACAGACTGCCTCTTTGATATTCTAGAATAAAATTTCAAAAAGGAACCTCATATAACCAGAATAGTAGATAAGTTATTGGGCTCTCAAAGATATCCACATCTAAGTCCCTAGAACCCCTGAATATGTTACCTCACATGACAAAGGAGGATTAAGGTACCAGCTGGAATTATGGGTGCTAACCAACTGACCTCAACATAGGGAGATTATCCTGGTGGGGCCAGTATAATTACAAGGGTCTGCAATGTGGAAAAGGGAGGCAGAAGTTTCCATTTTTGAGTGATGTTTTGTCTGAAAGGCTCCACCAGATTTTGCTGACTTTGAAACTAAGAAAGGATCAAGAACCAAAGGAATGTGGGTACCCTTTAAAACCTGGAAAAGAAGAGGAACTGGATTCTTCCCAAGATCTTCCAGAAGGAAATTCAGTTCAATGAGACAAAACCATGTAAGATTTCTGACCTCCAGAACTGTAGGATAATAAAGATAATAAATTTGTACAACTAAGTTCATGATAGCTTGTTATAAATAGCAGTATAAAAATAATATATGCACCAAAATATATACTAAAGAGAAACTGTGTAGGCCAAATTTATATTTTGACTTCATTTTTGTAGAAATTAATATACAATAAAGTATAAAAATTAAATCTAGTTATCATGCTGTTTTCAAATGTATTTTTATATCTGTTTTAAGACTTCCATTTCCTTTACCAGACTTTCCCCCCAAAATTCAAGGTAAATCTAATATTTCACACCTTCTAGTTTTTCCTGAATTTTTTAAAAATTTCAAAATTTAAATATTTGAGGCAAAATATGCATGCATGCCTGCTCTGTCACTTTAGTCGTGTCGACTCTGCAACCCTATGGACCGTAGCCCATCAGGCTTCTCTGTCCATGGGATTCTCCAGGCAAGAACGCTGGAGTGGGTTGCCCTGCCTTCCTCCAGGGGACCTTCCTGACCCAGGGATCAAAACTTCACCTCTTTTGTTTCCTGCATTGGCAGGCAGGTTCATCACCACCAGTGACAACTGGGAAGCCCTGGGCAAAACATATAATGTTCATAATCAAATATACAGTTAACTCCAAAAATAGCCACTTTAGTTATGAACTGATGATTATCTCACAGCCTTTAGTTTCTGTTGTATACTTGACATCTCATTAAATAGTCTATTACCAGTACAAATGCTACAGGCCTTAATACAAATACATAAATTTTACATCTTCCCACTTCTGTACATGATTATACTGCTTTGGTTAACATGACTTTTGTCTCCATTATCTACATAAAACATTATGTGGGTAATTTAAAAAAAAATTCTAACCACATAACCAGTCTCCAGTGTTTTTTGTCAGTTCTTTTATTTCTGTTCTCATGTCATTATCTTATTTCTAAGATCTTTCATTTCATGGCTTCTTGACTATGTTAGCCTGAGATTTAGTGTCCTTGTTTGTAAGATACAAAGGAGTCAAAAACAAATATACTAAAGTTCTTAACACACACAATCTAATGTAATGAACATGATATTCTTGTGATGTATACTTTTAAAAACATTCTATGAAATAAAAAATGTATGCAGTAAATTGAGTTAATGTATTAATTTCAGTATACAATTCAAGGAATATTTATATATACTCATTTAAATATGTATGCATGAGTACGTATTTATCTAGGAAAGTTCCTTGTCTTTTCCTAACCAATCCTGGCCCCTAGGCACCAAACAAAATCCTTGTTCTGATTTCAAACCATTGAATTATTTTACCTGTATAGGGATACAATAGATGTTGCAGGTTTGATCCCAGACCATTGCAGTAAAGCAAATATCAAAATATAGTAAGTTACATGAATATTTTTGCTTCCCAGGGCATGCATATATATGAAAGTTATGTTTAGAAATTAAGCCATTGTCAGTTGCATCATTTGCAAATATTTTCTCCCATTCCGTGTGTTGTCTTTGTTTTTGTTTGTGTGTGAGTGTGTGTGTGGTTTCCTTTGTTGTGCAAAGCTTTTAAGATTAATTAGGTTCCATTTGCTTATTTTTGCTTTTGTTTCTATTACTCTAAGAGACAGATCCAAGAAAACTAGCGCTGTGATTTATGTCAGTGTTTTTTCCTTACGCTTTCCTCTAGGCATTTTATAGTATCCAGTCTTCCATTTAGCTCTTTAATCCATTTTGAGTTTATTTTTGTATATGGGGTTAGAAAATGTTTTAATTTCATTCTTTTACATGTAGCTGTCCAGTTTTCTCAGCACCACTTATTGAAGAGACTATTCTCCTTTGTATATTCTCACCTCCTTTGTCATAGCTTAATTGACCATATTGAAATTATACAGACAGCTTATACAGCTTAATATCAAACAGCCCAACAAAAAAATGAGAAGAGGAACTAAAGAGATATTTCCCAAAGAAGACATCCAGATAGCCAACACGCACATGAAAAGTTGTTCAACATTGCTAATTATTAAAGAATTGCAAATCAAAACTACAATGAAGTATCACATTACACCAGTCAGAATGACCGTCATCAGAAAGCCTACAAATATAATTGATGCTAGAGAGGTTGTGGGAAAATAGAGCCCTCTTACACTGTTGGTGGGAATGTAAATTGGTACAGCCACTATGGAGAATAGTATAGAGATTCCTTAAAAATGAAAAATAGCTTTACCATATGATCCAGCAGTCCCACTCCTTGGCATATATCTGGAAAAGATGAAACCTCTAATTTGAAAAGATGTATGTGCCTAAATGTTCACAGCAGCCCTATTTACAATAGCCAAATGTGGAAGCAACCTAAATGTCTGTTGACAGGTGAATGGATAAAGAATATGTGGTGGAGTATTACACAGTGGAGTATTAAGTAAGTGAAAGTCACTCAGTTGTGTCCAACTGTTTGCGACCCCACGGACTTTACAGTCCATGGAATTCTCCAGGCCAGAATATTGGAGTGGGTAGCCTTTCCCTTCTCCAGAGGATCTTCCCAAGCCAGGTCTCCTGCATTGTAGGTGGATTCTTTACCAGGTGAGCCACAAGGGAAGCCCAAGAATACTGGAGTGGGTAGCCTATCCCTTCTTCAGCGGATCTTCCTGACCCAGGAATTGAACCAGTGTCTCCTGCTTTGCAGGTGGATTCTTTATCAACTGATCTATGAAGGAAGCAGTGGAGTATTAATCAGCCATAAAAAAAGAATGAAATAATGCTCCTTGCAACACATGGATAGACCTAGAGATTATCATACTAAGTGAAGTAAGTCAGAGAAATAAAAATATCATATAGTATCACCTACACGTGGAATCCTGAGAAGGCAATGGCACCCCACTCCAGTACTCTTGCCTGGAAAATCCCATGGACGGAAGAGCCTGGTAGGCTGAAGTCTATGGGGTCGCTTAGAGTCGGACACGACTCAGCAACTTCACTTTCACTTTTCACTTTCATGCATTGGAGAAGGAAATGGCAACCCACTCCAGTGTTCTTGCCTGGAGAATCCCAGGGACGGGGGAGCCTGGTGGGCAGCCGTCTCAGGGTCGCACAGAGTTGGACAAGACTGAATCGATTTAGCAGCAGCAGCAGCATAAGTGGAATCTGAAGAAAAGATACAAATAAACTTATTAGGAAACAGAAATAGACTCACAGACATAGAAAACAAATTTAAAGATTACCATAGGAGAAAGAGGGTAGGGGAGGGATTAATTAGGAGGTTGACATTAATAGACATGCTGCTGCTGCTGCTGCTAAGTCACTTCTTAGCAGCAGCAGAAGCCATTTCCTTCTCCAATGCAGGAAAGTGAAAAGTGAAAGTGAAGTCGCTCAGTCGTGTCCGACTCTAAGTGACCCCATGGACTGCAGCCTACCAAGCTCCTTCATCCATGGGGTTTTCCAGGCAAGAGTACTGGAGTGGGGTGCCATCGCCTTCTCCGATAGACATGCTATCTATATATAAAATAAACAGTAGTGATCTACTGTATAACACAGGGAGCTATATTTGAAATCTTATAATAACCTATAATGTAAAATAATATGAAAAACTTAATCACTTTGATGTACACCTGAAACTAACACAAATTTGCAAACCAACTATACTTCAATAAAATTTTTTAATAATAAAAAATTAGCTGTAAAGATGCATATATCTGAATAATGAAGGTTTTCTAATGATTCTTACCAATTATGTCAATAATTATGATGATGTGATTTAAAATGAAAAATTCACTGTAACTAGAAATCCAGGTGTGATTATTTTACTTTTCATTGTCCTCCACATAACTGTTACTGTGGATTGAGGGTTACTTGCACTGAACACGTCATTATGATTGCTGTATGTTTAGAGTAGTTCCATAACTAAAAAAAAAAGGAGGGAGGGAGGGAGTAATCCTTTGTCAGTTTGACCTTGGAGGGAGTTTGAGAATAAAATATATAAAATCTGTGAAGCACTCTGAGATCTTTGAAGTAGGGGTTATAATACAATGTAATATCACAGAAATCTAAGAGATTATGAAAGAGCAATGTATTAAAGATAGTTTATCCTTCAACACCTTAATCTTTGACAGGGCCCCAGGCAACTGCTAGGATGCTAGCACCACTGTCAATTATTATACTCCTGAAGAGATAGATGGAACAGCTATACAAATATTTATATGTTACTTGTTATTTTTATGACTCTTATACTGAAAGAGAAAAATGCTGTAAATAAATCAAGAATTAATATGCTATTTTCCATAGTCTTTTAAAGTGCTTGTCCATTTTAACCATCCACAAAATAGAAAAAACTGGAACTAGCCATTTTAAAATGGAAAGTTATAGTCTTTAAATGTATAGAATATTTTCTGAACTATTTTACACATAATACTTCTATAAATAATATATATTTTTATTTTTAAAAAAGGCCTATATAAAGCTCCAATGAAAGTGTACCAGAGAAGTTATTTTCATCTTCAAAAATATATTATAAAATTCTATATTAGTCTAGCAGATTGGTGTTGAAACAAATGCTTGTAGTTTGGGGACTTTATTGTATGTGTAGTTTTAATTAATTTTAGAGTTTATAGTATATAATAAAAGACAATAGATTTAGAGATGAGGGAGCATTTTTTCAATGTACATTTTGTCTAAAATTTACTATAAACACCTTCAGGATTAAAAGATATGTGTGTTGAGATACCCACTGTTGTCTGCCAGCAGTAGTCTTGGGCTTGAGTAGATGAACACACTCCTGGGACACAATAAAACAAGTTCATTTAGTTTAATAAAAGAGAAAAGACAGCCAATAGGGTATACAAAGCAGAATAACAAACTTCTGGCTCTCACTTGGCACCTAGACATATGTGATCAAGAGAGGCACAGCCAAGTGGACCAGACATTCCTCTCTTTAGGGAATGATCATCACTGGCATTCCTTTGCAGGTCACATAGCCCCTTCACAATGACTTCACTAACCCTTACCCTTTAGTTTAACAGCATCCCATCAATTTATGACTACTCATCAATTTTAGATTATATATAATCAATGTCAACGACCAGATGACTATACAACTTCAAAGAAAGACAGGAAATACTGTTAACAAATCTATTCTAGTAAATTTGACAATTTAGCTACAGTGAGCCAATTCCTTGATAAGGGCAAACTTCCAAAACTCACCAAAGAAGTAAATAACCTGACTAGCCCTATACCTATTAAATAAATTTAATTTTTAACTTAAAAAAATCAAGAGATTAAAAATATATATATATATAAATCCAGTCCAAGACAAACACACTGGCAAGTCCTGCTAAATAGTTAAGAAATATATAATACACATTTTACACAGCCTTTTCTAGGAGATAGAAGAGGAAGCATTATCCTAATATCAGAAGCAAATTAAGGCACTAGAATAAAACTACAGAACAATGACTTTCATTAATATAGAAAATCTTTAACAAAAATAGAAGAAACTCATTTTTGTTTCAACAGTTTCTAAAATTTTTCAGTATGATAGAGACATATATAAACATATTATATATATATATATTCTGTTTGTGTTGAGAGGGACAACAAATAAGCAGTGACAACCTAATAATGAGCATAACTTATTCTTAGATCTTGGTTTCTAAATGTTACTCTCCAAAAAAAGAACTAGGATTCCTTGACAAAATGGCTGATTTTAGTGCTAGGAAAAGGAAAACACATGATGAACATGGAGCCTTTTGTAGTGCCATAACTACTGTTCAAAAAGACAAAAAAAGGTTAGTGGAATGTCAAAAGGACACAGGAGCCAACCTCAGAAGAGCTCCCAGTGGCCAAAGTTGAAGCAATTAGAGCCACAAAGTAAATAATGTTTCAGTTCAGTTCAGTTCAGTCGCTCAGTCATATCTGACTCTTTGGACCCCAGGAATCGCAGCACTCCAGGCCTCCCTGTCCATCACCAACTCCCGGAGTTTACCCAAACTCATCTCTATCGAGTCGGTGATGTTATCCAGCCATCTCATCCTCTCTCATCCCCTTTTCCTCCTTCCCCCAATCCCTCCCAGCATTAGAGTCTTTTCCAATGAGTCAACTCTTTTCATCAGGTGGCCAAAGTATTAGAATTTCAGCTTCAGCATCAGTCCTTCCAATGAACACCCAGGGCTGATCTCCTTTAGGATGGACTGGTTGGATCTCCTTGCAGTCCAAGGGACTCTCAAGAATCTTCTCTAACACCACAGTTCAAAAGCATCAATTCTTCAGTGCTCAGCTTTCTTCACAGTCCAACTCTCACATCCATACATGACCACTGGAAAAACCATAGCCTTGACTAGACGGACTTTTGTTTATTATAACTCAAAGAATAAAAATAAACACCCACACATCTTTGAAACCAAAAGTAAAATATACATGATTGAAAAAATGGAAAATTGGATAAAATGGGCATCATTATTTTACAAGAATTTCAAATAAAAATTAGAGAAGGCAGGTGATCCTAGAAAATCGCTGTTAGTACTCCTCAGTAATGAGTACTGCAGGTGAGATCTATTTATTAATATTTTATTAGCAAGTCAAACATTAGGGAGAAGCAAGATATTTGCATACCCTCAAATACTCTTTTCAAAAATATATAAATTCATGTGATTGTTTTAACATGTATTCACAAAATTGTTAATACCTCTCCTTCTGGTGGTATGTGTTAAATACAATTTCTTTGAAAGTTGGCTGGACTTAGAAAATCACTCTAACAATTTGAGTATGGAAAGTGAAAAGTAGTGACTTTAGAGAAGAGAAACCTGGAAAACATTGTTAACATCACTAGTGATACATCATGGTGACATATACCCTCTGATATGACATGATAAGGGCACATCAACTTTTTGTAATCTTTCCACAAAAATTATAATCTAGTGTAATCATAGGAAAACTCAAATGAGAGACATTCTACAAAATATGACCACTAACATTCAAAATTGCCGGTCAACAAAAACTAGTTAAGCCAAAGAAACGGTCACAGATTAGAGAAAACTAAGGCAATAGCATAATTAATCTCAAAGCAGCCTTCTAGATTATATTCTGGGACAGAAATCGGACATATGTGGAAAGACTGGGGAATTCTGAATAAAGTATGTTAGCTTCTTTTACAGTCCTGTACCAATGTTTAAGTTTTAGTTTTGATAAATGAACTGTTTTTTGTAAGATGTTGACATTTAGAGAAGACGAGTGACTGGTACATAGGATTTCTCTATACTATCTTTGCAATTCTTTTGTGTATCTAAAATTATTTAAAAATTAAAATGTTTACAAACAAGGATAATAACAAAGATAACTTAACATGCAAAAGGGCAAAACTATGGGACAAAAGACTATGAAGAACAGCAGACAGTAAGAATAGATTTTTATAAGTAATCTAGATAATGCAATCATCATTATGCAGACTTTAGAATAAGCATGGTTAATATGACCAAAGAAATAAAGGAAAATATCAAAAATTTCACCAAAGACCGGAAACTATAAAAGAAGAACCAAATGCATATATTAGAACTTGAAGCTACAAAAACCCAAATTAAAATCACCAAAGACCATGACATTACTTTTTGAGAAGATATTTCTCTACTTCTATTTTACTTGGATCTCCAGAGTATTTGGGAGAAGGCAATGGCACCCCACTCCAGTACTCTTGCCTGAATAATCCCATGGATGAAGGAGCCTGGTGGGCTGCAGTCCATGGGGGTCACACTGAGTCAGACACAACTAAAGTGACTTAGCAGCAGCAGCAGCCAGAGTATTTGAAATTGTTGATCAACTCTCTCTTTTAGCTCCTACTACTTCTCATCAATTTTCTCCTCCAACATCTTTTTGTTGACTTAATCTCTAAAATGTGTGCTTTAAAATGCTTCTCTTATGTATATTCATTTCTATATGCCCAAGATTTCCTGATTTGTTTCCTGAGTCATCCTACATAATTACTAATATGCTGCTTTTGAATGCAGATATTATTTACCACAAATTTGGCAAGTATTGATTTCTCAGAATTTTTCCCTTTCTTTTTTCTTGTTTCTTTTTCCAAAAAGTAATTAAGTTCCTTGAGGATTTGTGTTTCCCTGAAGCCCTAAAGCTTTTAATACAATGATTTACACATAGTAGACATTCAAAACATGTTGATGAATACAGCTTATACAGGGAGACTTGTTATATTTTAGCACCACATTATTACAGTCTAAGAACAAATGCAAATATTCTTGGTATTTATGGCAATATCAGGCTTTCAAAATAAATCTTTAATCATCTTTTTCATTATGATGACACCATCTAATTAGAAATGACATACTTAGAAAACTAAAATGCCACTTTCAAAAATTCTGTATACAAAGCAGAATTTTTTGATTTATGGCCCTTAATTTCAAAGTTAAGTATGTTATTTTTCCCTTGTTATTATATTTCACTATTTTAATTATTGAATATGTTCAGAGATGGAAATGACTATGAAATGAAATGCCTTTTTTTTTTTTATAAGCAACACCTGATTGTTTTGCTTTAGCAGGTATTTTGGGAATGGAACACAGTTGTTGTTTGTTTACAACCTATTTGTCCTCTGAATTACTGTGGATCCTCACTAAGCATCCACTTATGCAGCAGAGGAACTAATATTCCTGATGAGGGCAATAAATAAGGCAGTGTATGCTCCTAGTATAGAGTGTATGTAAGCAAAGTGAGAAAACTAATCAAGCTAACCAGACTGTGCAAAGATAAAATGAGATGAGGTACATGAGACCACTTTTTAAATGGAAATTCAAGACACAGATGCAGGATAATAGAAGCATAATTATTCTCATAGCTTCTATTTAATGATTTAAAAATATATAAAATGGTTTATTAAATATTACATATTTATAAACAAGTTAGAGATATTTCATACTTGAGAAAACTCAAAGGAAAATAGCATTTCAGAATTTTTAGCACCTCAAAGCCAAACAAAAAGTGGGAGATATGAGCAAAAAAGGGTAAAGGGTAAAGATAATTCCCACACGTGAGAATACATATCCATGAAGTTGCAAAGCAAATTAGCACATGAATCATACTTGTATTATTATTATATAAGGCAAACAGAATCGAATTCTGGTGAGCTTAATGTATATAAGATATATATATATATATATATATATATATATATATATATATATATGTTAAATTTGTATGCAGGTCAGGAAGCAACAGTTAGAACTGGACATGGAACAACAGACTGGTTCCAAATAGGAAAAGGAGTTCATCAAGGCTGTATATTGTCACCCTGTTTATTTAACTTATATGCAGAGTACATCATTAGAAACATTGGACTGGAAGAAACACAAACTGGAATCAAGATTACCCGGAGAAATATCAATAACCTCAGATATGCAGATGACACCACCCTTATGGCAGAAAGTGAAGAGGAACTCAAAAGCCTCTTGATTTGAAAGTGAAAGTGGAGAGTGAAAAAGTTGGCTTAAAGCTCAACATTCAGAAAATGAAGATCATGGCATCCGGTCCCACCACTTCATGGGAAATAGATGGGGAAACAGTGGAAACAGTGGCAGACTTTATTTTTCGGGGCTCCAAATTCACTGCAGATGGTGACTGCAGCCATGAAATTAAAAGACGCCTACTCCTTGGAAGGAAAGTTATGACCAACCTAGATAGCATATTCAAAAGCAGACACACTACTTTGCCAACAAAGGTTCATCTAGTCAAGGCTATGGTTTTTCCTGTGGTCATGTATGGATGTGAGAGTTGGACTGTGAAGAAGGCTGAGTGCTGAATAATTGATGCTTTTGAACTGTGGTGTTGGAGAAGACTCTTGAGAGTCCTTTGGACTGCAAGAAGATCCAACCAGTCCATTCTGAAGGAGATCAGCCCTGGGATTTCTTTGGAAGGAATGATGCTAAAGCTGAAACTCCAGTCCTTTGGCCACCTCATGTGAAGAGTTGACTCATTGGAAAAGACTCTGATGCTGGGAGGGATTGAGGGCAGGAGGAGAAGGGGACGACAGAGGATGAGATGGCTGGATGGCATCACTGACTTGATGGACATGAGTCTCAGTGAACTCCGGGATTTGGTGATGGACAGGGAGGCCTGGTATGCTGCGATTCACGGGGTCGCAAAGAGTCAAACACTACTGAGCGACTTATCTGATCTGATCTGATCTGATGTTAAATTCCACTGTGTTCATTGGCCATATGTAATCCACCACTTTGTATTTCTCCACTGAAAGATGAACAGCATTTTCAGAGCTCTTTAAATGTTAGAAATGATGATCTGAGGTTATAGACTGGTAATACTTTTTTCAGTATTGTGAATTCAAAAGCAATCATTTGAGTAGATCTTCAAATCTATATCTGAGATTAAATTATAAGGTAGTTAGGGCCAGTTGGCCTTTTTTAAAGAAGTTGACCCATATATATCTTATGTATATGTCCTTGCCTTTTCTTCTTGCCACGTACATTTCCCTGTATTAATGTCCATTAGATTGTCAATCTTTATTTAAGCAGCTGCCCCTTAACAAGGTTTAGAATCACAGGATTATAGGAAGTATATTTGATTAAAAACATGTCAGCACAATTTTAATTTCCTCCATAATTTAACCCTCCATTCATGTGGCTTCAAAGTATTAAAGATCTCCAAGACTTTGTTTTACATTATGACCCACCTCAGAAAGATTGGAGAACAGCATGGCAATCCACTCCAGTATTCTTGCCTAAGCGCAGGCGGCTGCAGAGGCAGGGAGGAGCTACCCACGCCAGAGGCCGGGGGCGGAGGCCGGGAGGAGCAACCCCGAGTCCAAGGAGTGGTGGCTGCGCAGGCGCAGGAGGGCCTAGAGGTCAGGCCCACATTGAAGGTCAGGAAGGGAGGCAGTGAGGAGATACCCATCGTCCAAGGTAAGGAGCAGTGAGCTGCACTTTGCTGGAGCAGCCATGAAGAGATACCCCACGCCCAAGTTAAGAGAAACCCAAGTAAGATGGTAGGTGTTGCAAGAGTGCATCAGAGGGCAGACACACTGAAACCATACTCACAGAAAACTAGTCAATCTAATCACACTAGGACCACAGCCTTGTCTAACTCAATGAAACTAAGCCCAAGATGGGCGGGTCATGGTGGAGAGATCTGACAGAATGTGGTCCACTGGAGAAGGGAATGGCAAACCACTTCAGTATTCTTGCCTTGAGAACCCCATGAACAGTATGAAAAGGCAAAATGATAGGATACTGAAAGAGGAACTCCCCAGGTCAGTAGGTGCCCAATATGCTACTGGAGATCAGTGGAGAAATAACTCCAAAAAGAATGAAGGGATGGAGCCAAAGCAAAAAGAACACCCAGCTGTGGATGTGGCTGGTGATAGAAGCAAGGTCCGATGCTGTGAAGAGCGATATTGCATAGGAACCTGGAATGTTAGGTTCATGAATCAAGGCAAATTGGAAGTGGTCAACAAGAGATGGCAAGAGTGAATGTCAACATTCTACAAATCAGCGAACTAAAATGGACTGGAATGGGTGAATTTAATTCAGATGACCATTATATCTACTACTGCGGGCAGGAATCCCTTAGAAGAAATGAAGTAGCCATCATGGTCAACAAAAGAGTCTGAAATGCAGTACTTGGATGCAATCTCAAAAACGACATAATGATCTCTGTTCGTTTCCAAAGCAAACCATTCAATATCAGAGTATTCCAAGTCTATGCCCCAACCAGTAATGCTGAAGAAGCTGAAGTTGAACAGTTCTATGAAGACCTACAAGACCTTTTAGAACTACACCCAAAAAAGGTGTCCTTTTCCTTATAGGGGACTGGAATGCAAAAGTAGGAAGTCAAGAAACACCTGGAGTAAAAGGCAAATTTGGCCTTGGAATACAGAATGAAGCAGGGCAAAGACGAATAGAGTTTTGCCAAGGAAATGCACTGGTCATAGCAAACACCCTCTTCCAACAACACAAGAGAAGACTCTACACATGGACATCACCAGATGGTCAACACCGAAATCAGACTCATTATATTCTTTGCAGCCAAAGATGGAGAAGTTCTAAACAGTCAACAAAAACAGGACCAGGAGCTGACTGTGGCTCAGATCATGAACTCCTTATTACCAAATTCAGACTGAAATTGAAGAAAGTAGGGAAAACCACGAGACCATTCAGGTATGACCTAAATCAAATCCCTTATGATTATACAGTGGACGTGAGAAATAGATTTAAGGGCCTAGATCTGATAGAGTGCCTGATGAACTATGGACTGAGGTTCCTGACATTGTACAGGAGACAGGGATCAAGACCATCCCCATGGAAAAGAAATGCAAAAAAGCAAAATGGCTGTCTGGGGAGGCCTTACAAATAGCTGTGAAGAGAAGAGAAGCGAAAAGCAAAGGAGAAAAGGAAAGATATAAGCATCTTCCAAAGAATAGCAAGGAGAAATAAGAACGCCTTCTTCAGCAATCAATGCAAATAAATAGAGGAAAACTATAGAATGGGAAAGACTAGAGATCTCTTTAAGAAAATGAGAGATACCAAGGGAACATTTCATGCAAAGATGGGCTCGAGAAAGGACAGAAATGGTATGGACCTAACAGAAGCAGAAGATATTAAGAGGTGGCAAGAATACACAGAAGAACTGTACAAAAAAAGATCTTCATGACCCAGGTAATCATGATGGTGTGATCACTCATCTAGAGCCAGACATCCTGGAATGTGAAGTCAAGTGGGCCTTAGAAAGCATCACTATGAACAAAACTAGTGGAGGTGATGGAATTCCAGTGGAGCTATTTCAAATCCTGAAAGATGATGCTGTGAAAGTGCTGCACTCAATATGCCAGCAAATTTGGAAAACTCAGCAGTGGCCACAGGACTGGAAAAGGTCAGTTTTCATTCCAATCCCAAAGAAAGGCAATGCCAAAGAATGCTCAAACTACCGGACAATTGCACTCATCTCACACGCTAGTAAAGTAATGCTCAAAATTCTCCAAGCCAGGCTTCAGCAATATGTGAACCATGAACTTCCTGATATTCAAACTGGTTTTAGAAAAGGCAGAGGAACCAGAGATCAAATTGCCAACATCCGCTGGATCATCGAAAAAGGAAGAGAGTTCTAGAAAAACATCTACTTTTGCGTTATTGACTATGCCAAAGCCTTTGACCGGGTGGATCACAACAAACTGTGGAAAATTCTGAAAGAGATGGGAATCCCAGATCACCTGACCTGCCTCTTGAGAAATATGTACGCAGGTCAGGAAGCAACAGTTAGAACTGGACATGGAACAACAGACTAGTTCCAAATAGGAAAAGGAGTATGTCAAGGCTGTATATTGTCACCCTGCTTACTTAACTTATATGCAGAGTACATCATGAGAAACGCTGGGCTGGAAGAAGCACAAGCTGGAATCAAGATCGCCGGGAGAAATATCAATAACCTCAGGTATGCAGATGACACCACCCTTATGGCACAAAGTGAAGAGGAATTACAAAGCCTCTTGATGAAAGTGAAAGTGGAGAGTGAAAAAGTTGGCTTAAAGCTCAACTTTCAGTAAACGAAGATCATGGCATCCGGTTCCATCACTTCATGGGAAATAGATGGAGAAACAGTGGAAACAGTGTCAGACTTTATTTTGGGGGGCTTCAAAATCACTGCAGATGGTGACTGCAGCCATGAAACTAAAAGACTCTTATTCCTTGTAAGGAAAGTTATGACCAACCTAGATAGCATATTCTGGAGAAGGCAATGGTACCCCACTCCAGTACTCCTGCCTGGAAAGTCTCATGAACAGAGGAGCCTGGTAGGCTGCAGTCCATAACGTCTCTGAAGGTCGGACACGACTGAGTGACTTCACTTTCACTTTTCATTTTCATTCATTGGAGAAGGAAATGGCAACCCACTGCAGTGTTTTTGCCTGGAGAATCCCAGGGACGGGGGAGCCTGGTGGGCTGCCATCTGTGGGGTCACACAGAGTCAGACACAACTGAAGTGACTTAGCAGCAGCAGATAGCATATTCAAAAGTAGAGACATTACTTTGCCAACAAAGGTCCGTCTAGTCAAGGCTATGGTTTTTGCTGTGGTCATGTATGGATGTGAGAGTTGGACTGTGAAGAAAGCTGAGCACTGAAGAATTGATGCTTTTGAACTGTGGTTGGAGAAGACTCTTGAGAGTCCCTTGGACTGCAAGGAAAATAAAAGGAAGAGAGTCCATTCTGAAGGGGATCAGCCCTGTGATTTCTTTGGAAGAAATGATGCTAAAGCTGAAACTCTAGTTCTTTGGCCACCTCATGCAAAGAGTTGACTCATTGGAAAAGACCCTGATGCTGGGAGGGATTGCGGGCAGGAGAAGGGGACAACAGAGGATAAGGTTGCTGGATAGCATCACTGCCTCAATGGACGTGAGTCTGAGTGAACTCTGGGAGTTGGTGATGGACAGGGAGGCCTGGTGTGCTGCGATTCATGGGGTCGCAAGGAGTTGGACAGGACTGAGAGACTGAACTGAACTAAACTGAACTGATTCTTGCCTGGAGAATCCCATGGACAGAGGAGGGTGGTAGGCTACAGTCCATGGGCTTGTGTAGAGTCGACACGACTGAAGAGACTTAGCAAGCACAGCAAGTATACAATGGAAAAATGAATTCCATAATTTTAGTATCAAGCCTTTTCATGTTAGCCACAATATCCGTTCACAGCTTTATAATGATGTGTCAACATCAGTTTGACTACCTTTTATTTTCTTGGTGATCTTCAAAAGTTGAATATGAAACATGAATAATTTAACAAGTCTTCTTTCTTTTCTCATCCAGATATTCTAAAGTTTGTAAATCCAAATAAGTTTTTACCTTTACCATGAAAGTGAAAGTTTTAGTCACTCAATCACATCTGACTCTTTGCGACCTCATGGACTGTAGCCATCCTTCTTTTAAGGATATTTCTTTGAGAGCGGCCTCTCATGAATACATCCAGCTAAAACTGCCTAAATAATGTACGTTACAGTTGTACCCAAACTCCTTTCTTTTTTTCATGTACTTTAACTTGTAAGACACTTCTCTTCTGGATTTTATTGGGACTTCAACTGTTTTTAGAGACCTGGAAATATTCTAAGGGGAGATAGAGAGACATAAAACTCTATAAGAAAAGAGCCATACATTTGGAGTAAAATGTGTTTGCCTCTTATCTATGAAACATTTAGCCATGTTAACTTATCCAAATACTTAGATTCTATCAAACAACTTCTTTAGATATGATAAATACTTTGCAGATAACGTGAAAGTGAAGTCGCTCAGTCGTGTCCGACTCTTTGCGATCCCATGGGCTGTAGCATACCAGGCTCCTCAGTCCATGGAATTTTCCAGGCAAGAATACTGGAGTGGGTTGCCATTTCCTTCTCCAGGTGATCTTCCCAACCCAGGGATTGAACCCAGTTCTCCCCCATTGCAGACAGATTCTTTGCCAGCTGAGCCACCAGGGAAGCCCTGCAGATAAAGAAAATGTAATTTATTCCTTTTGCATAAATCACTATTTTAATAAGCATATAAAGTACAAATAGGAAAGCATTTTAAATTGTAGAAGCCCACAGTACATATGGTAATATGTTAATAGGCTGCCTGATTGTATATATGTCTATAGTTTGCCTATGTAAAAAAATCACAGGTGGATAAAATTGGGCATTAAATGTAAAATTGTAGAATAGTCAGGGCCCTATATAAATTAGTTTATATTGAATTATCCCAAAGGCAAGAAGCACATTAACTAAATTCCATCCTTTTAGGGGTGCTAACCACCTTGCCATGAATTGTATTATTAATTTGTAGTTAAAATAATGCAAAGATGCAAAGTTGGATAATTTCATTTCAAATGTGAAGCAAAATATAACTAACAAAGGAAATGCATGTGCCAATTAACAATTATTTTCATGTTAGGAATTCTATCTTTGTGTTCATTTAAAAACAGGAAAATTTTTGTGGATCTAATTAAAAACTTTATTGTGATATGAACTTGATCAGAGGTAAGATAAAGAATGCAAATCTTTAGATTAAAACATTATGTTTTTCTGCATTTTTGACCCTCATGCCTTCTATATTTTCTAATTTTTGAGTGGAAAAGTGAAAATGCATCTTCAGGCTTAAAAGAAATTCATGTGGTATTACATATGACTTCAATACTTTCTAGTATGTGTTTCTAGGAATGTTGTAAAATGTACAGATTTATTTAAAAGTAAACAGATGTTTAGAAAAATAAATAAATGCATTAATGAGTTTTATACACAGACATTGCATCAAAATTAATTGCATATAGGGATTGAATGTCAAAATTATATAGAGAAAAAAGAAGAGTAAAATAGACTATGTATAAATATCTCAGCTTAGCCTAGAGTAGATGCTGATTCTAAGTAATGTCTCTATAACTTCTACAGTCTCTGTTTTCTGCCTTCAACCTACAAAAATTAAAGCAATGTGAGGATTAATTCAAATAATAGTAATATAGCCTGTCAAAATATGTTAGAAAATAATGTCTAAAATTGTGAAGCAAACTTCTTTCTGAATAAGAAAACAGCAATATCAACATTTTATATATTAGGTTTTATGTAGTTGATAAAACAATATGAAGATATACATGTGTTGTTGCTTCATTTGGAATACTGCCAATAAATTAAATTTTTGTCTTATCTCTGTCTTATCTACATTTCCAAGTTACTTAAAAATCCTTGCTAATAAATAAAATTATAGAAGCTTAATGGGCTTCCCTGGTAGCTCAGATGGTAAAGAGTCTGCCTGCCAATCCAGGAGATGCAGTTTCAATCCCTGGGTTGGGAAGATCCCCTGGAGGAGAGCATGGCAACCCACTCTAGCATTCTTGCCCAGAGAATCCCCATGGACAGAGGAACCTGGAGGGCAATAGTCTACGAGGTCACAAAAAGTTGAACAGGACTGAGCAACTAAGCACAGCACAGCATAGAAACTAATACATATTTGTAAATTTATCATTTACACATAGTGGATGACGTTTAAAATTGTGTGATACAAAAATCACCTGAATATTCTTTTCCACTGTAAGCTACACATTAAGCACACATTTTGAAATATATTATCATATCACCATCAACAGAAAAGTCTCTTCATGTGAAAACACTATTTAATGGCTATGTAGGAAATTTGTGTCTTTGAGGAAAGTACTTTATGCCTTTCAGGCAACTAGATAAACTAGGTGACACAGTGTATTATGTCATCAAATAATGACTGATTTCAATATTATTTTTATTTTATTTGCACATGCAAAGAAACTATATTCTTCATTCTTTTAAAAATTAGACCAGCTATCAAAAAACATTTATATTTAGATCAAATCTTGATTTTGAAATTATTTGGGTATAGTTTCATTTTATAGAGTGTTCTAGGTTATGCTTGTCTACTAAAGGCTGCCTGTATTAGAGTATAAAGATGTGGATAAGATGCGCAAGTTGTATTATTGATCAGAGAAGGACTGAATGTGATAGACACACATGATGTCAGTTATCAGAGAAACCCATGCTGAGGCAGGGTAGGGCATTATTATTAGTTGTCACTGTGGCTTATAAACCTATAGGGGACTGTGAGAATTTCCTTCTTGGAGAAGATGGAGCACATATACAATTTTCAAAAACCTCACAATTGGCTCCAATATTTCTACACAGTACATCAATGCCCTAGAGCAGTGGTACCAACCTTTTTTGCATCAGAGAGCAGTTTCATGGAAGACAATTTTTCCATGGGCCAGGGTGGGGGATGGTTTCAGGATAATTCAGGTACATTATATTTACTGTGCCATTATTTCTATTATTACATCAGCTTGGATCTTCAGGCAGTAAATCCTGAAGTTCGGGACTCCCCCAGAACACTGTATCTCAAACTTTAATGAGAGTTAGATCACTTTGAGGGCATGGGAGAATATAGATTTTTACCTACTCCCAGTGCTCTATTTCAGTAGTTCTATGGGGACTTAGTTTACATTTCAACCATATTCTAGGTGCTGTTGATGTGGTTGCCTTGGGCCTCATACTTTGACACAACCACTTTCGAAGGTGCCGTTTCTCCCAAGCATGCCATTCATGGGAGACCTTGTCAAGGGTGAGGGAAAGTATTCCCTCCATTGGTGACTTTACTGTCTGGATCTTCAAGTAATGTTAATATTAGACACACAGCCTGCATTTTTATAAACTAGAAATATAAAGGACACAATCTTTACATTTCTTTAAACTTAGCATATATTATATACTAGACAAATGAATACTAAAGTGGATAAGCTGGGGTCTTTTGACCCAAAATCACTGCAGATGGTGACTACAGTCATGAGATTAGAAGATACTTGCTCCTTGGAAGAAAAGCTATGACAAACCTAGACAGCATATTAAAAAAAAGAGATATTACTTTGCCAACAAAGGCCCATATAGTCAAAGCTATGGTTTTTCCCACAGTCATGTATGGATATGAGGGTTGGACCATAAAGAAGGCAAAGCACTGAAGAACTGATCCTTTTGAACTGTGGTGTTGGAGAAGACCCTTGAGAGTCCCTAGGACTGTAAGATCAAACCAGTCAATTCCAAAGGAAATCAACCCTAAAGATTCACTGGAAGGACTGATACTAAAGCTGAAGCTCCAGTACTTTAACCACCTGATGCCAAGAGCTGACCCATTAGAAAAGACCCTGATGATGGGAAAGATTGAAGGCAGGAGGACAAGGGAATAGCAGAGGCCAAGACAGTTGGATGGCATCACTGACTTGATGGACATGAGTTTGAGCAAGCTCTGGGAGATTGTAAAGGACAGGGAAGCCTGGTGTGCTTCAGTCCATGGGGTTGCAAAGAGTTGGACATCACTGAGTGACTGAACAACAAAATCTAGTTCAAATTAGTTGGGTTATAAAGAAATAAAAGCTGGTAAGCTTGTGGTAAAGAGATCTTCAGAGAGGATACAGAACACAAAGGAAAAGCAACTAGTGCAACATGAAATCTGTCAGAAAAGACTTTCAGAAGGAGCTGGCTCAAGGGTTATGTCTTGAAAGATGGATAGATATTATGTGTGTCATAGCAAAGTATTTTCAACAATGGAACACTCTATAATGTAATCTAATCCATTTTTCTAATATGTATGAAAAAGGAAGACAAACATAAGTTTATTATTATTATTTGGTCACTAAATGATTTGTGCCCTGTTTTTTTTTCTTTATGATTTTGCTTCATTCTGAATACAAATTTTTATTTATTTTTTTTTGTTGTTGAGCATATATTTGTATTTCCAGACTAATTTTCATTTAATTTAAAAATTTGCATTTCGTTGATTCAGACTGGGAAAAACTGCCCCTTCAAAAGTTTCAGGTAAATTCTAGGTGTTTGCCAATGCTAAAAAGAAATGCAAATATAAACACAAACATACATACCTCCTCCGATAAGAATAGTGGATCACAGGGAGGATACAGACATGGGGGAAGGGGTTTCTTATAGCTCTGTGCTTTATAGATAGAGGAGTTAGAATGAGGGCAAGACTGGCCTGCTTTAGAAGAAAAAAAAAATCTTACAATATTGCAAGAATAATTTCTGCCAATTCTGTTTCCTCCCATCCCCCTTAGGAGCATGAAGAGATTTCTTGTGTAGAGGAAAGAAAGCATAAATAGCTACTAACTAGAAAGAACTGTTTATGAAATATTTAGTGGGGCCATACTTGTTGGAATGAAGTCAATTTGAATTTAAAACAATTGTTCTTAAACATTTCAATATGTAATATTTAATTGCCTTAACAATGAGAGAAAAGAAAAATCATTCCAGGCAGAGAAACTAACATATATAGCAGCACTTTAACATAAATCTGAATAAGAAAAAAATGCAAGCAGTTGTTTTCCCTGGGACATAAAATTAAGATGTAAATAATGATGGAGTAAAGTAACTTATGTATCACTCATTGATACACTGAAAACTTTCTTTGTGTTTGGGTTGTGTGTGTGTGTGTGATAATCCATATAATGCAGTAGTATAGAGTTATTAAGAATACTATGTTTGTCATAAGATTTAAAAGTCACTTTTGTTGAAATAAACATACATTTAGTTTGTAAGATTGTTTATGAGGTTAATTCATCATATATTTATTAGGAATGCTACATGTGTCAGATGCTATTTCTGAGTACTGATGATACAGTGTTAATTCTTGGCCTTAATCAAGACTATATTCTATATCAGTGAGATTAAAAAAGAAGAGATATATATTTTAACATAATTAATCATGTATATAATGGGATAAATACATCTGGAATATCTGAAGTCTTTTCATAATATTAATTAAAAAAAAAAAAAAAACAGTGGGAAATTATCTGATGAAGGACACCATAACTAAAAAAACACTCAGGGGATAAGAGAAAAGTAATGGAAACCAGGTTTGTATAATGCAAATGTTCCCAATACATAAAGAGTTTTGATAGGATGTATAAAATAAGAAAGTAAAATTTAGTGTAAGATACTATTTTAAAAGATGATAGAATTGAAATATAGTTTGTAAGTACAACTCTCATAATTTTCAAAGACTGACTTTCACATTGAGTGAAAGAGTCAACACTTGGATCATATTAATTTTAAACATACTCTTAGAGGATTTTCCTCAAAACCATATTTTTGTCTTGTTTCTTCTCTGTTTCATGCAGTCTGTTGTTCAATTTCCTGTTGATCAATGCCCGGAAAATAGACTTTGCCCTTTAGAGAATTTTACACCTCTCTGCATATATTGAGAGAGTTGGTTAAAAGGCAATGTTTCTTATCTACCCTTTGCAGATATTCTCAATATGCTATTTACTTATCCAAATATTTCTTTTCTAATTTAAGATTCCTTATGCATATCACAGTGATTTTTTCCCCCTAACACACCTAGTTCTCTTATATATATATATATATATATATATATATATATATATATAAAACTTAGCACCAACTTGCTGGTGCTAAGTTGCTTCAGTCGTGTCCGACTCTGTGCGACCCCATAGACAGAAGCCCACCAGGCTCCCCTGTTCCTGGGATTCTCCAGGCAAGAATACTGGAGTGGGTTGCCATTTCCTTCTCCAATGCATGAAAGTGAAAAGTGAAAGAGAAGTCGCTCAGTCGTGTCTGACTCTTAGCGACCCCGTGGTCTGCAGCCTACCAGGCTCCTCCGTCTGTGCGATTTTCCAGGCAAGAGTACTGGAGTGGGGTGCCATTGCCTTCTCCATATACATATATAGTACCAGTCACTAAATAAAAAATGATAGATTATGCCAAACTCTATTAACTCTCATTAGTGTAAGCAGTGGCACTTAATTTATTCTGGCACTTAACTTATACTGGCTTGCTAAGTTTTACTACTAATTTTAAAATCATAACAAAACAGTTTCTCGGTTAACTAGGAAAGCAAACACGATTCACAATTATAAATTTAAACATAAGGATATTCTTATTTCTTAATGAAAGCATTAATGAAAAATTTAAAAGTTTTCTAAGAAAACTAACAAATTTATGGGTAATTATATATAAAAAGAAGAAACATGTTCTCCACATAGAAGAAAGTAAGTATGATTAATGAGAACAATGAATGTCTCAGTGATAACAAAATACTATTTTTTTTCCCTCTACATAGTCTGAAACAAAACTATTAAAAAAAAGAAGTTAGGCCCTGAATATTGCCTATCAATAAAATGAAAATGTAGAACATTTCTGATATAAAACTTTGGTCATTTAACTAAAACTTGTAATACTTCTACTCATTTCACAAAACATTAAATTATACCATTTAAAAAGTGAAAAGTATAAAAGATATATGTGTCTATAGTGTCTATGAGACTCTAAATTGATTAAACTTTCTAAAAAAGCAAATTAACATGGAAATATCATTTGACTGAGTAACCTATATTTCTTGTAAGATAACTTCTAGAAAAGTTAGAATTGCTGACAGTATCAAAAAAAGCATAAATATTGTCGTGAATAATAACATTATTGTATACGGCAGGAACTGGGCTATGTGTTTTATATATAAGTCATGGAAATAGACATTTTAGTTTCATATTTTAAGTGTGCAGCTTATTAGCTATATGTATTGACCCAAAACTATAAAGTAATCTCTATGAAATTTACTATGTCCGTCCCTAAAATGTGATGATAATAACAAATATCAAGAAGTGTTGTTGTGTAAATGAAATGAAACAATACTCATGGAAACACCCAGCAAAAAAAGTTATTTCTCTTTTATTAGTATTTCTGATTTATAGACTTAGGCTGGAGCCTGGTTAATTTTTAAAAAGCAATAGTTTTTATAAGTATATTTTATAAGTCTTTAAAAGTATTTTTAAAGATTTGCTGCCACTTGAAATGTTAAGACCAAAACATATTTCAAAAGAAGCCATTTGCTAGGGATTACTTGATGGGAAATTATATACGCAGTATATTAGCTCATAAAAATGCTAACATAGTTCAGTCAGTACCAAATGTGTGTCTGAATAGAGAGAGAAGAGAAAAAGAAAACACTAAAGAAAGCCAAATCTTGAAAAATGTCTCCTATGATTACAAATGTTCAAGACATGGATAAAATACTTCAAAAAGCAACCGAATGCTGACTGCAATTACTAGTTTTTTGTTCTTTTTCCTTGAATCTCAGAAGATTAAGAACTTGAAAGATGAAACTTCATAATACAAGAGAATGTAATTGAGACAATAGGCAGGGAAAAATACATATAAAAGGCAAGATGATTTAGACCAAATGTAAGTCTCTCTCTTGAATTACTAAGGTGAGTCAAGCAAGAACAGGGAGTTTACACCTGAAACTCTAACAGAGAAAATAAATGGAGAAATACTTTTTTAACTCATTATATGACCTTGTTGCTTCCTACAAATAAGAACTATAGGAGGAAGTCATTTTACTGGCTGTGACAGGTATTCTTTATTCCAGTTTTTGGCATAGATGTTATCCTAAAGTGAGTGGCATATAACAAAAATCATTTTGTGTGGGGTAGGCATTCTAATAATGTTATCTGGGTAGACTCGTCTTTGTTTCCTATCTCCATTCGCACTCCTCTGGTAGCAGTATATGGTGACTCTACAAATGTTTGCAGCTTAGAAACATCTGGCCCATCTGCAAAGCATCAGCTCTTTCTATGAGGTGATGAATACAACAGAGGGTGAGAATTATCTGGATACTCATTCACATGTCATCTAGGCTGAGATGATGTGTAGACCAGGATCAGCTAAGAATGTCTATTTACATGTTTCCTCTCCATATAACTTGAGGTCCCTCACAGTATGGTGACCACTAAATGTTTGAGTTTTCTGTGTAATGGCTAGGGCTCCAAGAACAGAGCAAAGGCTGAAGGTTTAAATGACTAGAATATAGAATTCACCTCCTCTTGGGAGGACAGTACAAAATGTAGTCATATTTCAAAATCACAGTACCGCTGGTGCTCCATACCACAGCCCCTCAGTCCACCTCTGACCTCAGCTTTATGTGCAGTGGGCCGTTCCCTTATTTGCTGCTAGCAGTCTGTCTGTTAAGTTCTTATCTGGTGCTGTAGCTGCTCTAGTTCTCTGCTTTTCTCTTCCCTCCTCATCTGTTTTTGTGGTCTGGGTGCAGATCTTTAGGTATATTATATGTATTCTCTTTCACTAATCCTGGGGAAATTGTTTATTTACAAATAATAATAAGTTAAGCTTGTTCATATCAGGGAAAATCAAATTAAGCAAATGAATAAGTGGATAATTCTCTTAATTGATTCAACATGTCCCCAGCAAGACTGGGCTCCAGTTGCACACAGTGGTAACCAGCTTACTGATTCCATCTGTATTGGTTTCTGGCTTTCTCGGTTGCATGTCCTTCACTTTCTTGTGTTTTTGCAACTTTCTCAAATGAACAACCCACAGACAAGTTGAGATCTTGGTTATATTTTTGGGCAAGGGGTAAAAAGGTAGAAATCAATCTCATTTATGAATGAATATAGATGTCAAAATACTAAAATAAAACAGAACAAATATAAGAAATCATATCACATAATACATTGTCAAAAAGTGGCTTACTCTTTACGAATGCAAAAGACTTATGTTTTATTGAAGTAATCAATGCTCCCTAAAACTTTTAGCTCCAGGGACTGGTTTTGTTGACAACAATTTTTCTGCGGACCAGGGGTGGGGGATGATTCCAGCACATTACATTTTTAATTCATTTTATTTCTATTATTGTTACATCCACACCACCTCAGATCATTAGGCCTTAGATCCCAGAGGTTCAGAACCCCTGAATAAATGGCATCCAATAAACTATATAGACGTAAAGTGTACAATTTTATATATTAACTCTTAGAATTGTCAGTATAATTAAGATAATTTAAAAAGCCATCATTCCCAAAGTTTCCTTGTGCCCTATTTTAATCTAATTTATCATATTAGTGAAATATAAAATTATAAAGAAGTCTTATTTAAAATTATGCAATTGAAAAAAATCTACCTGACAAGAGTAAATATGAATGTGGATTAAATAAAGGGATGAGAGAATAACATAAGAATGTAAGCTGGTAAAACTACCTTGGAAAACAATCTTCCATTATTTTTAATATGAAACATGAACAGAATTTATGACTTCATGATCCCCTTTTGTTCTATGTCCTAATAAACACATACATACACATATGCTATATGCTCATGATAGCATAGTTTTTGCAACAAAGCTCTCCTTCAAAAAGAGAATGGCTAAAAGCAAAAGAATATTACAGAGAAGTGAAAATGAGCTATGCCGCTGCTGCTGCTAAGTTGCTTCAGTCATGTCCAACTCTGTGCGACCCCATAGACTGCAGCCCACCAAGCTCCCCCGTCCCTGGGATTCTCCAGGCAAGAACACTGGAGTGGGTTGCCATTTCCTTCTCCAAAAATGAGCTATAGCACCACCTTAAACAATAGTATAGCATTGCTAATGGAGAGTCCACCCAATCTGTTGGGTCATGTCATGAAGACTGCAGAGTCCATAACAAATAAAATTTCACCTGAATATAATCAGTTCTTTAATCCTAACTTCCTTTTTCTTGGAAATACAAGAGAATGAAGATTAGTTTAATAATATCTCAAGTACACAAACAAATCCAGACTATGTTACCTTCTGTAAGACAACAATATTGTCTTTAAAAAGTAATACCATGAAGAAAACATAAGAGGGTGATCTGTTTCTAGATTAAAGAAGGCTAAAGAGATATCAGCATACAGTGCATGCACACTGAAAAAAGCTGAAGCATTTTTGAGATAGTTATGAAAATATTAATATGGGCTGAATACTAATCATTCAAGGCAATTTTAATTTTCTTTTGCTTAATAGTATTCTTTATTTAGAACATATTTCTGATTTCTTATAGGTGCATGCTCAATTTTTGCTTTATTGATGTATGGATCTTGGTTGTATGTATCAATAATTTGTTTTGCTTTATCATGCAGCAAATGGGACAATGTGTTAAAAACTAATTGTAACTGATGTACATATAGATATTCATTGAAATTTTAGGAATTTAAATGTTGTAAGATAAATTTTATAATTATAAATACATTTAAATTATTATTTTAAAAATTAAAATAAATATTCCTTTCTCTAGGTCTCTATCATTTTTCACTTTGGTGTCAGATTTCTTTTACTCACACACAGATCTGATTAAGCTATTTATTTCTCAAGGCTTAATTTAAATAGCAGTGTTCTGAGAAGCTTCACTTAACTTCCCAGGAATAATCCATTGTTTTGGATTGTTTTGGTTTTGATGATCCCCTATATGATTTGCCATAATAACTATACAGTTGATATTCTATCTTAGTCTAAGTGTTATTCAGTTTTTTATCACTCTTTATAAACCCTGATATATTTTTGTATGTAACTGAACTGCTGAGATTTAGACTGCTCAGTGCAGTTCAGTTGCTCAGTTGTGTTGGACTTTTTGCAATCCCAAGGAGTGCAGCACACCAGGCTTCCCTGTCCATCAAACTCCATGTACATCCAGTGGTGATGCCATCCAACCATCTCATCTGCTGTCATCTACTTCTCCTCCTGCCTTCAATCTTTCCCATTATCAGGGTCTTTTCCAATGAGACGGTTCTTCGCATCAGGTGGCCAAAGTACTGGAGCTTCAGCATCAGTCCTTCTGATGAATATTCAGGACGGATTTCATGTAAGAATTGACTGGTTTGTTCTTGCAGTCCAAGGGAATCTCAAGAGCCTTTTCCAATGCCACAGTTCAAGAGCATCAATTCTTTGCCGCTCAGTTTTCTTTATGGTCCAACTCTGACATCCGTACATTACTTCTGGAAAAACCATAGCTCTGACTAGATGGACCTTTGTAGGCCAAGTATGTCTCTGCTTTTGAATACACTGTCTAGGTTGGTCATAGCTTTTCTTCCCAGGAGCAACCGTCTTTTAATTTCATGGCTGCAGTCACCATCTGCAATGATTTTGGAGCCCAAGAAAATAAAACCATTCACTGTTTCCATTGTTTCCCCATCTATTTGCCATGCAGTGATGGGACCAGATGCCATGATCTTTGTTTTTTGAATGTTGAGTTCTAAGTCAGCCTTTTCCCTCTCCTCTTTCACTTTCATCAAGAGCCTCTTTAGTTACTCTTGGCTTTCTGCCATAAGGGAGGTGTCATCTGCATATCTGAGATTATTGATATTTCTCCTGGAAATCTTAGTTTCAGCTTGAGCTTTACCAGCCCAGCATTTCTCATGTTGTCCTCTGCAAATAATTTAAATAAACAGGGTAACAATATAAAGCATTGACATACTCCTTTTCCAATTTGGAACCAGTCTATTTTTCCATGTACAGTTCTAACTGTTGCTTTTTGACCTGCATACAGATTTCTCAGGAGGCAGGTAAGGTGGTCTGGTATTCTCATCTCATTAAGAATTTTCCATAGTTTGTTGTGATCCACAGAGTCAAAGGCTTTGATGTAGTCAATAAACAGAAGTAGGTGTTTTTCTGAACCTCTGTTGCTTTTTCTATGATCCAGCAGATGTTGGCAATTTGATCTCTGGTTCCTCTGCCTTTTCTAAATCCAGCTTGAACATCTGGAAGTTCTCAGTTCACATAATGTTGAAGCCTGGCTTGAAAAATTTTGAGCATTACTTTGCTAGTGTGTGAAAAGAGTGTAATTGTGCGGTAGTTTGAACGTTCTTTGGCATTGTGTTCTTGGGGATTGGAATGAAAACTGACCTTTTCCAGTCCTGTGGACACTGCTGAGTTTTCCAAATTTGCTGGCATATTGAGTGCAGCACTTCCACAACATAATCTTTTAGGATTTGAAGTAGCTCAGCTGAAATTCCATCACCTCCACTAGCTTTTTTTGTAGTGATGCTTCCTAAGGTCCACTTGACTTCACATTCCGGGATGTCTGGCTCTAGGTGAGTGATCACACCATCATGATTATCTGGGTCATGAAGATCTTTTTTGTGTAGTTCTTCTGTGTATTCTTGCCACCCCTTCTTAGTATATTCTGCTTTTGTTAGATCCATACCATTTCTGTCCTTTATTGTGCCCATCTTTGCATGAAATGTTCCCTTGATATCTCTAATTTTCTTGAAGAGATCTCTAGTCTTTCCCACTCTATTGTTTTCCTCTGTTTATTTGGACTGATCACTGAGGAAGACTTTCTTTCTCTCCTTGCTCTTTTTGGAAATCTGCATTCATATGGGTATATCTTTGCTTTTCTCCTTTGCCTTAGCTTCTCTTCTTTTCTCTGCTATTTGTAAGGCCTCCTCAGACAACTTTTTGCATTTCTTTTTCTTGGAGATGGTCCTGATTTCTGCCTCCTGTACAATGTCACAAAGCTCTGTCCATTAGTCTGCTCTCATACCTAAATACTAAAAATAGTCACATTGTAATGTACACATCTGAATATTTCTTACGACACATTTTTGTATGCTATTATTTAAGAACTGAATCAATATAAAAGTCACGTATTCAAAAATCATTTTAAATAGCTCTCTGTCACATATGTAACATTGATCTCAATATATTTTGAAGAATAAAGCTTTCCTAAAGGTCTAATGCTGCTGCTGCTAAGTCGCTTCAGTCGTGTCCGACTCTGTGCAACCCCATACACGACAGCCCACCAGGCTCTGCCGTCCCTGGGATTCTCCAGGCAAGAACACTGGAGTGGGTTGACATTTCCTTCTACATTGCATGAAAGTGAAAAGTGAAAGTGAAGTCACTCAGTCACATCCTACTCCTAGCGACCCCATGGACTGCAGCCTACCAGGCTCCTCTATCCATGGGACTTTCCAGGCAAGAGTACTGGAGTGGCCTGCCGTTGCCTACACTACTGTAAAAAATCTACTATCAGACATCATGATACAAACTAATACATACATTTGGCTAAACTATTGATAGTGACACTCAAGTTTACCATTTTTTTATTTTAAAACTCCTTCTAATTAATATAGTAATTTTATTCTGAACATCAATATCTTGAAATGAATTTTGACAGTGTTTTTCCTCCTGAGTTGTTTTTAAAAATAATGTGTAATAGATATAAGATAAAATCCTTCTAAAATAGAAAAAATACTGCCTATCTAAGCTACTCAATGGAGAAGGCAACGGCACCCCACTCCAGTACTGTTGCCTGGAAAATCCCATGGACAGAGGAGCCCGGTGGGCTGCAGTCCATGGGGTTGCTAGGAGTCGGACCCGACCGAGCGACTTCACTTTCACTTTTCCCTTTCATGCATTGGAGAAGGAAATGGCAACCCACTCCAGTGTTCTTGCCTGGAGAATCTCAGGGATGGGGGAGCCTGGTGGGCTGCCATCTATGGGGTCGCACAGAGTCGGACACGACTGAAGCGACTTAGCAGCAGCAGCAAGCTACTCAAATATAACCTGCTCTAACATGTGGGTCATTGATTACATTTCTGTTAGCTTCTTAAGTTGTTACTAGCACTGACATTTTAATATCATCTTTTGTTGAGAGAAAATTTAGGTAATGAAAAGTTTGTATTTGATTAGCTTGCATAGATTTTATTGTTTGGATGCCAAATCAATTTCTTTAATATATACAACTAAAGGAGAAACAAACACTACCTCGTTTAGTCTACTGATTCCCCCCAGGTTTTTGCTATTTCACTTTTGGTTATTTCCTTTACAGTTTTCTTGTCATCCTTGGATTGAAACCTAGACCTCCAGCCACAGTAGTGACCGTTCAAGCTAATCCTACATGCAAAGTAAAGTATAGTCTCTTTGCTGACCTTCCTGGCCTTAGCTTAGAATTAGACAACTTATTTTCTTTTCTCTTATGCCAGTGGCAGAGCTACTCCCTTCATGAAAAGCTCCTGCATCCCTATGTATTAGACAAAGCATGAAGCCCTGGCTGCTGTGTACTGCTTTTCTAGCACATAGAGCTTGCTCAGTGCTTATATCTCAGCTCAGGAGACAAATAGAAGGCTTAAGAAGGCTTCTATTTGTTCTGAGGTCTTAGTTTACTCTGCCAAGTAGAACAACAAAGGGCTTTGTATTTCTATATCTTTTTGATGATGAGTCCACAAAGGAAATAATTTGTATGCTTCCCTCCTGGTATGTTCCCTCTTCATCAAAAGAAATACACTTAAATGCAATAGGTATAATTAAATTAAACACTCCAATACAGGCATAAACTCTAGGCTTTGTTTATAAACTGATGATCGGAATTCCATGTTAATGCAACAGAGCTATTGCTTTCTAAATTGAGGCTAAAACAAATGAAAAGGCAGTCCTCATTTGTGTGTTGTCAAGTTGCATTATTCTTCTGCTGAGGTGTAGCAGTACAGCTATTCTGAAACATTTCCATGTGCCAACCTCAATAATGATAAAACAGCCACAACTATGTCTATAAAAATCCTTTACACTTCACAGTGTATGTATTGGATCCTATGATATGTATACATATTTAATTTTATAGTCACTAAAACTGGGACTGAGACCACTTGGATCCAGTAGTTTCTTAACGTTAAAAAACGTTACTGGATAGATCACACTTTTATTTTGCAGCTGTTATTTTCCAGAGGCAATATGTCATAGTGGTTAAGGATTAGGATTTTGAAGTCAGGGTGTCTGGTTCTTTGCTTGTTTGTTTCACAAATTCTGTCAGTGAGTAGCTGCGTATTTTTGACAGTTTACTTAACTTTCTATGCCACCTTCTGGAAGATACACTGAGAGCTCAGTAGAGCAGATGGAATATAGGAGGACTCAAAATCAACAATAGCTGTGTGTTTGTGTGTGTGTTTTTCATGTAATTTTCTTTTTTACCTGTTGTGTAATTTTGCCACATTGTCTATTTGTGTTGCACTACAGGGTCCCCTAACCAGTTCTGAACGGCAATTTCTGGCAAGCATTTGAGTAGGCACAGCATGCTGGTGTGTGATGGGGAAAGTATGAAAGAATTGAAGAAACAGTATATCTTCCCTTTGCCACACAGACAGTGTGGATCAGGATTAGTACCTGGCATGTATTAAATTGCATTATGTGTCAATTTGTATTATCTTCCACAAATGGTTCTTTAGTTTAAATTTCAATATTCTCTTAACAACAAAAAGGGATGGAAATTTAGTAGGATGTTCTTTCTTGTAGGTGTATGTATGTCTTCTATTTCTATAACTATATAGTATGTTCATCCACAAATATAAACATGTACTTTTCTCTTTCTCTGTATGTGTCAAAGGATAGGGACAAGTATAGGTGAGAAAGGTATCTCAAAACAGGTAAAATTAAACTCTACCAACAACAGGGAAGGCGAGAACATACTAAAGAGCATACATGATAATCAGGTAGGAAATAGGATCTACTTCCAAAGTAGATCTTCCAGAGTAGACTCACTTTACTTTAAGCCCCCAGCAGATTGATTATATCTTTGCAGCCAAAGATGGAGAAGATCTATACAGTCAGCAAAAAAAAAAAAAGACCAGGAGATGACTGTGGCTCAGATAATGAACTCCTCATTGTCATATTCAGACTTAAAATGAAGAAAGTGGGGAAAACCACTAGACCATTCAGGTATGACCTAAACCAAATCCCTTTTGACTACAGAGTGGATGTGAGAAATAGATTTAAAGGACTAGATCTGATAGAAAGAGTGCCTGATGAACAATAGAAGGAAGTCCATGACATTGTACAGGAGACAGGAATCAAGAACCTCCCCAAGGAAAAAAAAAATGCAAAAAAAGCAAAATGGCTGTCTGGGGAGGCCTTACAAATAGCTGTGAAGAGAAGAGAAGCAAAAAGCAAAGGAGAAAAGAAAAGATATACCCATGTGAATGCAGAGTTCCAAAGAATAGCAAGGAGAGATAAGAAAACTTTCCTCAGTGATCAGTGCAAAGAAATAGAGGAAAACAACAGAATGGGAAAGACTAGAGATCTCGTCAAGAAAATTAGAGATACCAAGGGAATATTTCATGCAAAGATGGGCTCAATAAAGGACAGAAAAGGTATAGATCTAACATAAGCAGAAGATATTAAGAAAAGGTGGCAAGAATACACAGAAGAACTATACAAAAAAATCTTCACCACCGAGATAATCATGATGGTGTGATCACTTACCTAGAGCCAGACATCCTGGAATGTGAAGTCAAGTGGGCCTTAGGAAGCATCACTACGAACAAAGCTAGTGGAGGTGATGGAATTCCAGTTGAGCTATTTCAAATCCTGAAAGATGATGCTGTGAAAGGGCTGCACTCAATATGCCAGCAAATTTGGAAAACTTAGCAGTGGCCACAGGACTGGAAAAGGTCAGTTTTCATTCCAATCCCAAAGAAGGGCAATGCCAAAGAATGCTCAAACTATCACACAACTGCACTCATCTCACACACTAGTAAAGAAATGCTCAAAATTCTCCAAGACAGGTTTCAGCAATATGTGAACTGTGAACTTCCAGATGTTCAAGCTGGTTTTAGAAAAGGCAGGGGAACCAGAGATCAAATTGCCAATATCCACTGGATCAGCAAAAAAGCAAGAGGGTTCCAGAGAAACATCTATTTCTGCTTTATTGACTATGCCAAAGCCTTTGACTGTGTGGATCACAATAAACTGTGGAAAAATCTGAAAAAGATGGGGATATCAGACTACCTGACCTGCCTCTTGAGAAGTTTGTATGCAGGTCAGGAAGCAACAGTTAGAACTGGACATGGAACAACAGACTGCTTCCAAATAGGAAAAGGAGTACATCAAGGCTGTATATTGTCACCCTGCTTATTTAACTTATATTCAGAGTACATTATGAGAAATGCTGGGCTCGAGGAAGCACAAGCTGGAATCATGATTGCTGGGAGAAATATCAATAACCTCAGATATGTAGATGACACCACCCTTATGGCAGAAAGTGAAGAAAAACTAAAGAGCCTCTTGATGAAAGTGAAAGAGGAGAGTGAAAATTTTGGCTTAAAGCTCAACATTCAGAAAACTAAGATTATGGCATCCAGTCCCATCATTTCATGGCAAATAGATGGAGAAACAGTGGCTGACTTTAGTTTTGGGGCTCCAAAATCACTGCAGATGGTGATTGCAGCCATGAAATTAAAAGACGCTTACTCCTTGGAAGGAAAGTTATGATCAACCTAAACAGCATATAAAAAAGCAGAGACATTACTTTGCCAACAAAGGCCTGTCTAGTTAAGGCTATGGTTTTTCCAGTAGTTGTGTATGGATGTGAGAGTTGGACTGTGAAGAAAGCTGAGTGCCAAAGAATTTATGTTTTTGAACTGTGATGTTGGAGAAGACTCTTGAGAGTCCCCTGGACTGCAAGGAGATCCAACCAGTTCATCCTAAAGGAGATCAGTCCTGGGTGTTCATTGGAAGGACTGATGTTGAAGCTGAAACTCCAATACTTTGGCCACCTGATGTGAAGAGCTGACTCATTTGAAAAGATCCTGATGTTGGGAAAGATTGAAGGCAGGAGGAGAAGAGGATGAGATGGTTCGATGGCATCACCGACTCAATGGACATGAGTCTGGATAGACTCCCGCAGTTGGTGATGAAAAGGGAGGCCTGGAGTGCTGTGGTTCATGGGGTTGCAAAGTGTTGGACACGACTGAGCAACTGAACTGAACTGAACTGAGCAGCATCTTTGGGATCTCTTCAAGACGTGCCTCCCCCATATTATGTTTTCTGCCCACTGCTCATTCTCAAAGTAAATGCCATACATTTGGGTGTCATATTTCTTTCTTTCTTTCTTTCTTTTTTAACAGCATTACCTCAACCCAGTCACAGATTTCTGCGCTGGGTATTATTTATATGTACAAATTATCCTAAAACTTAACAACTTAAAGCAATCATTTATTTTTATCATAACTTGATGAGTCAGTGAGTCATGAACAACTGAGTTTGGCAGTTCCGACTTGGAGTTTCTTTTGTGTTTGTGTCCACATGTCAGCTAGGGCTTTAATCTTCTGCAATTCTCCTGGGCTGAATGACCAAAATGGCTCCCTCACGTGGACACCAAGCTATAAACTGAGGGGCTTCGCCGGAGCTGTGGACTGGAACCCCTATACATTGCATCTAAGGCATGTAAAACTTCTTACACACAGGTTTTGGATCCAAACTGGAAAACAAAACAGAACCTGTATTGCCCTTTATAACCTAGCCTTAGAAGTCACATAGTATCAATTCCCTCATAAATTATGCTACAAGTGTATCACAAGCCCACCTCAGTTCAGTTCAGTTCAGTCTCTCAGTCATGTGGGACTCTTTGCGGCCCCATGAATCACAGCATGCCAAGCCTCCCTGTCCATCACCAACTCCTGGAATTCACTCAAACTCATGTCCATGGAGTCAGTGATGCCATCCAGCGATCCCATCCTCTGTCGTCCCCTTCTCCTCCTGCCCCAATCCATCCCAGCATCAGGGTCTTTTCCAATGAGTCAACCCTTCTCATGAGGTGGCAAAAGTAATGGAGTTTCAGCTTTAGCATCATTTCTTCCAAAGAACACCCAGGACTTATCTCCTTCAGAATGGACTGGTTGGATCTCCCTGCAGTCCAAAGGACTCTCAAGAGTCTTCTCCAACACCACAGTTCAAAAGCATCAATTCTTCAGTACTCAGCTTTCTTCACAGTCCAACTCTCACATCCATACACGACCACTGGAAAAACCGTAGCCTTGACTAGACAGACCTTTGTTGGCAAAGTAATGTCTCTGCTTTTGAATATGCTGTCTAGGTTGGTCATAACTTTCCTTCGAAGCAGTAAGCGTCTTTTAATTTCATGGCTGCATTTACCATCTGCAGTGATCTTGGAGCCCCAAAAAATAAAGTTTGACACTGTTTCAACTGTTTCCACTGTTTCCCCATCTATTTCCCAAGAAGTGATGGGACCAGATGCCATGATCTTAGTTTTCTGAATGTTGAGCTTTAAGCCAACATTTTCACTCTCCTCTTTCACTTTCATCAAGAGGCTCTTGAGTTCCTCTTCACTTTCTGCCATAAGGGTGGTGTCATCTGCATATCTGAGGTTATTGATATTTCTCCTGGCAATCTTGATTCCAGCTTGTGCTTCTTCCAGCCCAGCGTTTCTCATGATGTACTCTGCATATAAGTTAAATAAGCAGGGTGAAAATATACAGCCTTGATGTACTCCTTTTCCTATTTGGAAGCAGTCTGTTGTTCCATGTCCAGTTCTAACTGTTGCTTCCTGACCTGCATACAGGTTTCTCAAGAGGCAGGTCAGGTGGTCTGGTACTCCAGTCTCTTTCAGAATTTTCCAGTTTATTGTGGTCCACACAGTCAAAGGTTTTGGCACAGTCAATAAAGCAGAAATAGATGTTTTTCTGGAACTCTCCTAGACTCAAATAAATCAATATAACCCCTACCTCTTGGTGGAAATGTGACAGGTCAAATTGTGTCTAGGTGAGATTGGGAATTTTGTGGCCATTTTCATGGCAAAACACAATTTTTGACAGTATAGAATATTCTTTTAATCTTGATACATGTTAGTGCTCTTAAAATGTGTTGCCTCTAAATGAATATTTTAAATTTTCCCTTAGTAATTAACACATTTAAAATGTATAAGACATAGGTGATTCTTAACATGTATGTAAATATTTTTATTTGATTTTAAAAGGTAATTATGTTGACAGGCAGTTGATTTGAAAATGAAAGATGCTTATGAAAGATTAATGTCATTATTAATGAGCATAAAGGCTCTTAAAAATACAATAATGAAATGAAATATAGAAGTCACTTTGGCATAACTTTTTTTTCCGCTTTATATTTTATCACATAACCAAACAAAGGAGTCTTTCTTGAAATCTTTACTCACAGGTCAAATTAAAGATTAGTAATTGGCTATAAAAATGGTGATAGAAGATAATAGTATTATGAGCCCACATAGTCATGGCAAGAGATACTGGCCTATTCTCAGTGAACTAATGGTGATTGAAGGAATTTAATTATAAATACTTATGTATTGGGAAACTTTACAAGATGGAAAGTGAGCTTTAGAGTATAAAATTAGACTTATGTGGTAAAATGTTACTGTATGATATAAGCTTTCGAAATAGTTAAATAACTGAAGTTTCCTAGATGGCACTGGTACATTTCCTACCTGCTGTAAGTTTATCTCGCTATGTACTTTACATAAGAATCATGATAAAGTAATATGCTTTAACTGTTTAAAGCTTTGCTATTTTTCAAATGGCTTAATGATTTCATCCTCTAAACCACAATAAAATCACAAAGCTGCAAGTGAACCAGCTAGCACCCTGGAAGAATTATAACTTTATCTTGTGTAATATAGAAAAACACAACAACAACAAAAGGGAATGCTAGCCTTTTATGATGATTGAAACCTACAAGCGAGAAGAAGCTGAGTGTAGGTACTAAAGCATAGAGCTGGGTATTATTAAAAGATGAGAACAGACACTGGTGGTTTAAAATATAAATTTTAAATTCTGGAGAGATCATTTGTTTTGAGAAAACTTAATAGCTCTGAGAGTCTTTAAAGCTCAGAATAAGCAGCAAATGTGTACTAATAAGTTATGTAATACCTTTATTCCAACTATTAGGTGCATATAAGCAAAAACAATGGTCCTTAAAAAAGAGTGGCCTGAGATTTATCATAGCTAACAGAAGGATAAAAAATACAAAAACAAGCAATAAGACAGATGAGCTGCAAATGAAAGCTGTGGTTATTAATGCAATCTCAATTTCAAATTAGACTTGTTCCTTTTAACGCTTACTCTAACGTTTTTCATTGGATGTTTAAAAAAAGAATTAAGCAATTTGGGAGATATTACCTAAAGAATGAGTACTATTTTTATGTATTAAAAAGCACAACTAAGTAAGGTAACTCTTATCTAATGATATTATATATCTCTATTTCTTCTTCTACCCATATTGGATATATATCATTTAACTTATTTCAATTATTTGTATCTAAATTCTCCAAGTCAGGCTTCAGCAATACGTGAACCGTGTACTTCCAGATGTTCAAGCTGGTTTTAGAAAAGGCAGAGAACCAGAGATCAAATTACCAACATCCACTGAATCATCGAAAAAGCAAGAGAGTTCCAGAAAAATATCTATGTCTGCTTCATTGACTGCCAAAACCTTTGACTGTGTGAATCACAATAAACTGTGGAAAATCCTGAAAGAGATGGGAATACCAGACCACCTGACCTGCCTCTGGAGAAACCTATATGCAGGTCAGGAAGCAACAGTTAGAACTGGACATGGAACAACAGACTGCTTCCAAATAGGAAAAGGAGTACATCAAGGCTGTATATTGTCACCCTGCTTATTTAACTTATATGCAGAGTACATCATGAGAAACGCTGGGCTGGAAGAAACACAAGCTGGAATCAAGATTGCCAGGAGAAATATCAATAACCTCAGATATGCAGATGACACCACTCTTATGGCAGAAATTGAAGAGGAGCTCAAGAGCCTCTTGATGAAAGTGAAAGAGGAGAGTGAAAATGTTGGCTTAAAGCTCAACATTCAGAAAACTAAGATCATGGCATCTGGTCCCATCACTTCTTGGGAAATAGATGGGGAAACAATGGAAACAGTGTCAGACTTTATTTTTGGGGGCTCCAAAATCACTGCAGATGGTAATTGCAGCCATGAAATTAAAAGACGCTTACTGCTTCGAAGGAAAGTTATGACCAACCTAGATAGCATATTCAAAAGCAGAGACATTACTTTGCCAACAAAGGTCTGTCTAGTCAAGGCTATGGTTTTTCCAGTAGTCGTGTATGGATGTGAGAGTTGGACTGTGAAGAAAGCTGAGCACCAAAGAATTGATGGTTTTGAACTGTGGTGTTGGAGAAGACTCTTGAGAGTCCCTTGGACTGCAAGGAGATCCAACCAGTCCATTCTAAAGGAGATCAGTCCTGGGTGTTCTTTGGAAGGAATGATGCTAAAGCTGAAACTCCATTACTTTGGCCACCTCATGAGAAGAGTTGACTCATTGGAAAATACTCTGACGCTGGGAGGGATTGGGGGTAGGAGAAGAAGAGGACAACAGAGGATGAGATGGCTGGATGGCATCACCGACTCCATGGACATGAATTTGAGTGAACTCCAGGAGTTGATGATGGACAGGGTGGCCTGGCGTGCTGTAATTCATGGGGTTGCAAAGAGTTGGACATGACTGAGTGACTGAACTGAACTGAAGTGAAGATCATCTTTCAACTGATGACAAGCTATAAGAATGAAAGAGAAAAATTTGAAGAGCCCATTTGTAACTTTTGCCAACACCATATGTTAGGGATTTGGGAAATCTTCCCTAACCTATTTCTACATTCATAGCTAGTTCTATTATTTTTATGGAATTTACTACACAATAATAATAAATAAACTATTTGCACATTCATGGTACAGATTGTTTTTAAAGGAATAAAAAGTGAAGCATATATTTTTCAGAATTAGTTCCAATAAATCCATAATGTCTTATATCACAATTCAGTTCAGCTCAGTTGAGTTCAGTTGCTTAGTTATGTCCGACTCTTTGCAACCCCATGAATCGCAGCATGCCAGGCCTCCCTGTCCATCACCAACTCCCAGAGTTCACTCAGATTCACATCCATCGAGTCAGTGATGCCATCCAGCCATCTCATCCTCTGTCGTCCCCTTCTCCTCCTGCCCCCAATCCCTTTCAGCATCAGAGTCTTTTCCCGTGAGTCAAGTCTTTGCATGAGGTGGCCAAAGTACTGGAGTTTCAGCTTTAGCATCATTCCTTCCAAAGAAATCCCAGGGCTAATCTCTTTCAGAATGGACTGGTTGGATCTTCTTGCAGTCCAAGGAACTCTCAAGAGTCTTCTCCAACACCACAGTTCAAAACCATCAATTCTTCATTGCTCAGCTTTCTTCACAGTCCAACTCTCACATCCATACACGACCACTGGAAAAACCATAGCCTGGACTAGATGGACCTTTGTTGGCAAAGTAATGTCTCTGCTTTTGAATATGCTATCTAGGTTGGTCATAACTTTCCTTCCAAGGAGTAAGCATCTTTTAATTTCATGGCTGCAATCACAATCTGCAGTGATTTGGGAGCCCAAAAAAATAAAGTCAGACACTGTTTTCACTGTTTCCCCATCTATTTCCCAAGAAGTGATGGGACCGGATGCCATGATCTTAGTTTTCTGAATGTTGAGCTTTAAGCCAACATTTTCACTCTCCTCTTTCACTTTCATCAAGAGGCTCTTGAGTTCCTCTTCACTTTCTGCCATAAGGGTGGTGTCATCTGCATATCTGAGGTTATTGATATTTCTCCTGGCAATCTTGTTTCCAGCTTGTGTTTCTTCCAGCCCAGCGTTTCTCATGATGTACTCTGCATAGAAGTTAAATAAGCAGGGTGACAATATACAGCCTTGATGTACTCCTTTTCCTATTTGGAACCAGTCTGTTGTTCCATGTCCAGTTCTAACTGTTGCTTGGCACGTGACAAAGCAGAGATTAGGTGCTCAATCAGTGCTGAATGTAATTGTTGCAGTAAGGGTGACCTCTTCCAGGGCCTGAGGATGGGCTCTTGTCTAACCCTCAGAAATGAATTGTCCAAGAGACACATGTACTGGCAAAGAAAGATACTTTATTGGGAAGGGGTGCCCAGGCAGAGAGCAACAGGGTAAGTGAACCCAAGAGAACTGCTTTGCCATGCGCTCAAACTCTCAGGTTTTAATGGGGTAAATTTCCTGGTTGTCTCTGGCCAGTCATTCTGACTCAGAATCCCTCTTGGTGATGTGCACATCTCTCAGCTAAGATGGATTCCAGCGAGGATTCTCGGATATTGATAGATCATGTAGACTGGTGTCTCCTCTCTCCTTTTGACCTGTCCTGAATTATTCCACTTGATGGTAGCTTTTTAGTTCTGAATCCCTTACCAGGACCTCCTGTTGTAAGACAACTCATGCAAGTGGCTGCTATCTTGCCTGGCCAGTGCAGGCAGTTTTGGTCACTGGTTTCCCTACACAATTGCAAGTTTGTTGGGGTATATACAAGATCCCCTGTGCTTAGTCACTCAGTCATGTCCAACTCTTTGTGACCCAATGGACTGTAGCCCACCAAGCTCCTCTGTCCATGAGGATTCTCCAGGTAAGTATACTGGAGTGAGTTGCCATGCCCTCCTCCAGGAAATCTTCCCAACCCAGGAATTGAACCCAGGTCTCCCACATTGCGAGCAAATTCTTTACCGTCTGAGTCACCAGGGAAGCCCAAAATATCCCCTACATCTCATCAACCTGTGCTTCCTGTAGGAGTTGCCTTAATAGTCTGTCCCTAAATACAGTAGACTACCTAACAATTTAAAAACCTTAATCCTTTCCCTTCCTTGCATTATGGCTCTTTAGAAATGAGGATGAGGTAGAACAATGCATTAAAGCAATTGCATTTGCCTCTAGCAGTTCTGCAAATCTTCTCACACTCTTTGATGTTCCTTGCTTTAATTCTACTGAAGACTCCCCAGCTTTATAAAAAAGTGAGCTCTCCCACTCCTAATCATTTAGTCCTGCAATTTAACCATACTATCAGCCTTCAGGTGTAGACAACTGAAAATAAAACAAATGAAAAACACCTTACCCTTTTACTGTCCATTAATTTAAATGGTGTGTCTGCAGTGTGCTCAAAATATTAGAAGGCTTTTGTTTTGTTTTTAATAAACTTGCTACCACATTATCTCCTACCTCATAGGACACATAGGCTAGTGGCCCTCTGTCTTCTTTTCTACAGCTTTGCATCTGAAGAATGTGACATATCCCTCTCCTTATCACTGAATCACTATTTAATGATTCTCATGGCAAGTATTTTGAACTTATGTGTGTGTTGGATAATGGGTGGTTGGAGTGGGAGAAATTGATGGGTAGGAAGAAAATGACCTACAAATATGTTGTATCTTTATCTCGAGAGTGTCAACAAAAAAATTATCTAAGAAAGAAATGGAAATTTTTATTCCAGTCAAATTGAGAATTTTAACCTGGGAACAGCCTCTGACAAAGCTTTGAGGAAAGTTCCACCCCTTAGAAGTTAAAGCACAGAGAGTTTGTGCTCAATCTCTTTAACTAAGTTATATAAGTTTTTGACTGAGAGCTATACATTAAATGATCTATGATAGTTTGCACAATCTAGATCTCTAAGTACAAAGTTGTGGGTCATCATGACCCCTTTTAGATCAAGATAATATGTTCTCTTTTAAGGAGTTGTCTTGTAGATCCTAGGAGAATGTCGTTCTTTATGGTTGGGCAGGTACTTTCACCAAAGGGGAGAATCTGTCAATGCATAATGTGGATACACAATGCACAGTAGAGGGGAGAGAGGAAGCAGAAGTGAAGCAAAAAAAAAAAAAAAGGTTTTTACACTTGACTAAGATCCCGCTAAGAGTCTGCACGACTGAGCGACTTCACTTTCACTTTTCACTTTCATGCATTGGGAAGGAAATGGCAACCCACTCCAGTATTCTTGCCTGGAGAATCCCAGGGACAGAGGAGCCTAGTGGGCTGCTGTCTATGGGGTTGCACAGAGTCGGACACGACTGAAGCGACGCAGCAGCAGCAGCAAGATCCTGCAAGCCGTGTGATGCTACTACTGCTACTAAGTCGCTTCAGTCGTGTCCGACTCTGTGCGACCCCATAGACGGCAGCCCATCAGGCTCCCCCGTCCCTGGGATTCTCCAGGCAAGAACACTGGAGTGGGTTGCCATTTCCTTCTCCAATGCGTGAAAGTGAAAATTGAAAGTGAAGTCGCCCAGTCGCGTCCGACTCTTCACTACCCCATGGACTGCAGCCTACCAGGCTCCTCCGCCCATGGGATTTTCCAGGCAAGAGCACTGGAATGGGTTGTCATTGCCCTGTGATGAGATGGTTAAAAAAAAGACATTATTAAAATAAGCCAGAATGGGTTTATTATTTCCAATTCTGACATGGTCTTACCTAGTAATCTTTGCAAGTCAGGTGCTGTGAAGAACCTTCACATCCACGCTTTATTTACATTTCAGGTAGAATCTGAGGGATGGCCCTTAACTCCCCTACACTTGTGACACGACGTAACAAACATCTCTCTTTCAAGAGCAGCAAGGAAGATATTAACTAATAACAATGAAAGAAAATGTGATTCAAACTTGTGCAGGCAGGGAAGACTCACTTTCTGTTGATGGTGGTGAGTGAAACATTGGTTGCCACTTGGTGTAGCAGTAAGTTGAAGCAGAACAGGCATTTGAACTGCATAAGCCCCACAGTTTGCCAGATTGTGATGGAGACACTAAGGGTATGTGGACAGATGCCTTCAGAGGACATGCAACATGTGTGGGAACTGAATGTCTTAACATGTGGGAAGAACCTTTTGATGGAATTCCTATATTTAGCAGGGTAAACATATATGCAACAGTGAAAAAAGGACATATTTGATAAGGCTGTGATTGTTCCACACTTGACTTTGTCAAACTCTTTCAAAGAAGCATATAGATAACATAAAAATATTAATTTGCAAGAAAAAACATTTTGGCTGTTTGTAAATAAAAATAGCAAAAAAAAAAAAAAAAACCCACACAACTTTGGTTGTTTGAAAGATAGTTGTGCAAATATTTGGCCTGAAATATTTATATATTTAAGGAAAAATGCTAAATTGAGACTACCTTTTCATTCTGCAACATTGGCTCTGAGCTTTTTATGAATTTCTGTGAAAAGACATTAGGAAGCATACTAGTACCTTGGGTTCAGTTCAGTTCAGTCACTCAGTCATGTCCGACTCTTTGCAACCCCATGAATCACAGCACGCCAGGCCTCCCTGTCCATCAGCAACTTCCCTCAGATTCACATCCATTGAGTCAGTGATGCCATCCAGGAATCTCATCCTCTGTTGTCCTCTTCTCCTCCTTCCCCCAAACCCTCCCAGCATCAGAGTCTTTTCCAGTGAGTCAAGTCTTTGCATGAGGTGGTCAAAGTACTGGAGTTTCAGCTTTAGCATCATTCCTTCCAAAGAAATCCCAGGACTGATCTCCTTCAGAATGGACTGGTTGGGTCTTCTTGCAGTCCAAGGGACTCTCAAGAGTCTTCTCCAACACCATAGTTCAAAAGCATCAATTCTTCGGCGCTCACCCTTCTTCACAGTCCAACTCTCACATCCATACATGACCACAGGAAAAACCATAGCCTTGACTAGACGAACCTTTGTTGGCAAAGAAATGTCTCTGCTTTTGAATATGCTATCTAGGTTGGTCATAACTTTCCTTCGAAGCAGTAAGTGTCTTTTAATTTCATGGCTGCAGTCACCATCTGCAGTGATTTTGGAGCCCCCAAAAATAAAGTCTGACACTGTTTTCACTGTTTCTCCATCTATTTCCCAAGAAGTGATGGGACTGGATGCCATGATCTTAGTTTTCTGAATGTTGAGCTTTAAGCCAACTTTTTCACTCTCCTCTTTCACTTTCATTAAGAGGCTTTTTAGTTCCTCTTCACTTTCTGCCATAAGGGTGTGTTATCTGCATATCTAAGGTTATTGATATTTCTCCTGGCAATCTTGATTCCAGCTTGTGCTTCTTCCAGTCCAGCGTTTGGGTTAGGTTCCCTAAAAACAGAGATGAAAGTGAAAGTGACTCAGTCATGTCCGACTCTCTGCAACCCCATGGGCCATACAGTCCATGGAATTATCTAGGCCAGAATACCAGATAGCCTTTCCCTTCTCCAGGGGATCTTCCCAACCCAGGGATCAAACCTATATCTCCCACATTGCAGGCAATGTCTTTACCAGCTGAGCCACAAGGGAAACCCCAAAATAGAGATAGGTTTTTTGAAAGCAATTGACTGAGGGAGGCCAAATTTGCCTGTTACCCCAGGTGTTTCATGCCTTCCTACTTTTGCATTCCAGTCCCCTATAATGAAAAGGACATCTTTTTTGGGTGTTAGTTCTAAAAGGTCTTGTAGGTCTTCATAGAAACATTCAACTTCAGCTTCTTCAGTGTTACTGGTTGGGGCATAGACTTGGCTTACTGTGATATTGAATGTTTTGCCTTGGAAAGGAATAGAGATCATTCTGTCATTTTTGAGATTGCATCCAAGTACTGCATTTCAAATTCTTTTGTTAGCCATGATGGCTACTCCATTTCTTCTAAGGGATTCCTGCCTGCAGTAGTAGATATAATGGTCATCTGAGTTAAATTCACCCATTTCAGTCCATTTTAGTTTGCTGATTCCTAGAATGTCGATGTTCACTCTTGCCATCTCCTGTTTGACCACTTCCAATTTGCCTTGATTCATGGACCTAACATTCCAGGTTCCTATGCAATATTGCTCTTTACAGGATCGAACCTTGCTTCTATCACCAGTCACATCCACAACTGGGTATTGTTTTTGCTTTGGCTCCATCCCTTTATTCTTTCTGGAGTTATTTCTCCACTGATCTCCGATAGCATATTGGGCACCTACTGACCCAGGGAGTTCCCCTTCCAGTATCGTATCACTTTGTCTTTTCATACTGATCATGGGGTTCTCAAGGCAAGAATACTGAAGTGGTTTGCCATTCCCTCCTCAGTGGACTACATTCTGTCAGACCTCTCCACCATGACCTGCCCGTCTTGGGTGACCCCACAGGGCATGGCTTAGTTTCACTGAGTTAGACCCAGGCTAGGTCCGTGTGATTAGATTGACTAGTTTTCTGTGATTATGGTTTCAGTGTGTCTGCCCTTTGATGCCCTCTTGCAACACTTACTGTCTTACTTGGGTTTCTCTTACCTTGGACGAGGGGTATCTCCTCACTGCAGCTCCTCCTGACCTTGAACATGGATTAGCTGATCTCGGCCCTCCCGCGCCCGCACAGCCACCACTCCTTGGACGTGGGTTTGCTCCTCTCGGCCGCCGCCCCTAACCTCAGCAAAAACAAGACCAGGAGCTGACTATGGCTCAGATCATGAACTCCTTATTGCCGAATTCAGGCTTAAGTTGAAGAAAGGAGGGAAAACCACTAGACCATTCAGGTATGACCTAAATCAAATCCCTTATGATCATACAGTGGAAATGAGAAATAGATTTAAGGGACTAGATCTGTTAGATAGAGTGCCTGATGAACTATGGATGAAGGTTCATGACATTGTACAGGTGACAGGGATCAAGACCATCCCCATGGAAAAGAAATGCAAAAAAGCAAAATGGCTGTCTGGGGAGGCCTTACAAATAGCTGTGAAAAGAAGAGAAGTGAAAAGCAAAGGAGAAAAGGAAAGATATAAGCATCTGAATGCAGAGTTCCAAAGAATAGCAAGAAGAGATAAGAAAGCCTTCCTCAGCAATCAATGCAAAGACATAGAGGAAAACAACAGAATGGGAAAGACTAGAGATCTCTTCGGAGAAGGCAATGGCACCTCACTCCAGTACTCTTGCCTGGAAAATCCCGTGGATGGAGGAGCCTGGTGGGCTGCAGTCCATGGGGTCGCTAAGAGTCAGGCATGACTGAGTGACTTCACGTTCACTTTTCACTTTCATGCATTGAAGAAGGAAATGGCAACCCACGCCAGTGTTCTTGCCTGGAGAATCCCAGGACGGGGGAGCCTGGTGGGCTGCTGTCTATGGGGTCGTACAGAGTTGAACACAACTGAAGCGACTTAGCAGCAGCAGCAGCAGAGATCTCTTCAAGAAAATGAGAGATACCGAGGGAACATTTCATGCAAAGATGGGCTCAATAAAGGACAGAGATGGTATGGACCTAACAGAAGCAGAAGATATCAAGAAGAGGTGGCAAGAATACACAGAAGAACTGTACAAAAAAAGATCTTCATGACCAAGATAATCATGATGGTGTGATCACCCACCTAGAGCCAGACATCCTGGAATGTGAAGTCAAGTGGGCCTAGAAAGCATCACTATGAACAAAGCTAGTGGAGGTGATGGAATTCCAGTTGAGCTATTTCAAATCCTGAAAGATGATGCTGTGAAAGTCCTGCACCTAATATGCCAGCAAATGTGGAAAACTCAGCAGTGGCCACAGGAAGGTCAGATTTCATTCCAATCCCAAAGAAAGGCAATGCCAAAGAACGCTCAAACGACTACACAGTTGCACTCATCTCACATGCTAGTAAAGTAATGCTCAAAATTCTTAAAGCCAGGCTTCAGCAATACATGAACCATGAACTTCAAGATGTTCAAGCTGCTTTTAGAAAAGGCAGAGGAACCAGAGATCAAATTGCCAACATCTGCTGGATCATGGAAAAAGCAAAAGAGTTCCAGAAAAACATCTATTTCTGCTTTACTGACTATGCCAAAGCCTTTGACTGTGTGGATCATAATAAACTGTGGAAAATTCTAAAAGACATTCTGCCTCTTGAGAAACCTATATGCAGGTCAGGAAGCAACAGTTAGAACTGGACATGGAACAACAGACTGGCTCCAAATAGGGAAAGGAGTTTGTCAAGGCTGTATATTGTCACCCTGCTTATTTAACTTATATGCAGAGTACATCATGAGAAACGCTGGGCTGGAAGAAGCACAAGCTGGAATCAAGATTGCCGGGAGAAATATCAATAACCTCAGATATGCAGATGACATCACCCTTATGGCAGAAAGTGAAGAGGAACTCAAGAGCCTCTTGATGAAAGTGAAAGAGGAGAGTGAAAATATTGGCTTAAAGCTCAACATTCAGAAAACTAAGATCATGGCATCTAGTCCCATCACTTCTTGGGAAATAGATGGGGAAACAGTGGAAACAGTGTCAGACTTTATTTTTGGGGGCTCCAAAATCACTGCAGATGATGACTGCAGCCATGGAATTAAAAGATACTTACTCCTTGGAAGGAAAGTTATGACCAACCTAGATAGCATATTCAAAAGCAGACATTACTTTGCCAACAAAGGTCTGTCTAGTCAAGGCTGTGGTTTTTCCAGTGGTCATGTATGGATGTAAGAGTTGGACTGTGAAGAAAGCTGAGCACCGAAGAATTGATGCTTTCGATCTGTGGTATTGGAAGACTCTTGAGAGTCCATTGGACTGCAAGGAGACCCAACCAGTCCATTCTAAAGGAGATCAGTCCTGGGTGTTCTTTGGAAAGAATGGTGCTAAAGCTGAAACTCCACTACTTTGGCCACCTTATGTGAAGAGGTTACTCATTGGCAAAACTCTGGTGCTGGGAGGGATTGGGGGCAGGAGGAGAAGGGGACAATGGAGGATGAGATGGCTGGATGGCATCACCGACTTGATGGAGGTGAGTTTGGGTGAACTCCGGGAGTTGGTGATGGACTGGGAGGCCTGACGTGCTGAGATTCATGAGGTTACAAAGAGTCAGACATGACTGAGCAACTTAACTGAACTGAACTGACTGAGGGAGAGCTCTCAGGAGAGGAGTGTAGGAAACAGAGAAGGTTATGAGAAGAAAGATGGAAAAGAGTGGTATATTGGCAGAGGATTAACTCTAACTTGGAGCTTCACTGTTTTTCCTATTTCTTTTCCCCACCTCATCTGATTATTTAATCACCAGATTACCCCATGGAGTAGGCATTCACACTGTTAATCCTAAATACACAAAGAGGGATCATAGAAAATTCTTATCAGTTTCCAAAGTTATGACTCTTATGTCTGACTTTCTTTTCTGCCCTGAGGGACTTCTCTTTCCTTGTCTTTTATATGAACCCACCCACCAACCCCTAGTTTAATACCCTCAAGCTCTGCATATATCAGACAAAAATAAAATAAATAAAAGTTGTCCCATCTAATGCCAGTGGCCAGATTTTTTTTTTTAACTTCTTAGGTGAAGAGCATAGTGTTTCCTAGCAAGACAGAGTGTCTGCCTGTTAAGAGCTCTTCTCCAGGAAGTAGTAGGTCAGAGTTGCCAGAGCATCACTGGCTGAAGTAATAGGGAGAAACAACATCAACTGCATTGGTGACAGTTGAAAACCAGATTTGTGCGTTTACATGTTAATTTTGTATTTACCACATATGAAGCTTCCATAGAACTTCTTTTATACTATATATATGCTACTACATTTAAAATTATACTACATCTTCAAAACATAGCTCAAAAAATATGAAAATTTCTTCTTACTCTCATCTATTTCATCATTTCCAGTTATCCAGTTTTCTTTCCAATTCAATTGGAAAAAAATATATAGTTACCCTTTAAACATTAAATGCCAATCTAAAAATGTTCATATTACAGTTTTCAATCCTTGAAAAAATAGAGGTTACAGCGGAAGTGCTGATAAAACCTTAATTATAGCACTGGGGAAAGTTATGCTCTAATAGCTATATAGCAGATTGTATTTCAGGTGAAGAAACAATAAAATTGTAAACCACGAAGTGCAAGCAGGGGATAAGACATATGTCTCAGGCATTCAGCCTCGACTAAAGTGACAATTTTCAGGCACTGTTGGGTTCTTAATCAGATAACTTTATCAGGTACAAAGAGCTGTCATTCTCACTGGCCATTAAAAAATAGCCTTTAAACAGTGCCAAAAGAAGATCATTTTTTACTTTCCTGTTCATTGGCACTGGAGTTTTCCAGCAGTATATCCATGCCACTAAAGAATTTAATTGTGCATCATTCACAGCAAAAGAAATAACTAAAATATTTTCACATTTGCAATGCTTTTTTTTTGAGGATAATGTCATAGACTTTTTTTTAAAGTGATAACTCTCTAATTCAAATAAGGGTTGAAAGGCTTCTGGATAGCAGGTGAAGAAATCTATTTGTCTCGTGTAGGTCACTGTGACAACAAGCTGTGAAGATCTAAAACAACTGGGTAAAACTAGTTCAATGTTACATTCAGTGCCAGAGTTTCTCTAGAAATGAATTAAGATGTAAACATAGAGGCAAACAAACTACATAGCCTCCTTTTTTCCAAGATACAAGAAGGAAAGGAAGACTTAAAGATAAGAAAAAAAGGAATATATATATATATATATATATATATATAATATATTCACATACACAACATCTTGCTGCTGCTTCGTCCCTTCAGCTGTGTCTGACTCTGTGCGACCCCATAGACGGCAGTCAACGAGGCTTCCCGTTCCTGGGATTCTCCAGGCAAGAACACTGGAGTGGGTTGCCATTTCCTTCTCCAATGCATGAAAGTGAAAAGTGAAAGTGAAGTCTCTCAGTCGTGTCCGACTCTAGCGACCCCATGAACTGCAGCCCACCAGGCTCCTCTGTCCATGAGATTTTCCAGGCAAAAGTACTGGAGTGGGGTGCCATTGCCTTCTCCGACACAACATCTTATACAAGTCTTATTCCCAACCACAAAAATATGAAGCATGTCTTCATTTATCACAAACAATGAAACCTAAATTTATTTTATAATCAAGTTTGATTCCTACTGTATTTACTAAAAATTTTTGTATAAGGGATGATAGGTAATAGTTAATACATTAATAAAAGTTATGTAATCAGTTTTTAATTTCAAAAATTCCTTCAGATTTATGTTTTCTATTTAGTAATCCAGTTTTCCTTCTGATAAGCATGAGAGTGACAGACTGAATGAATGTGTATTAATTTAGAAATAGAAAAGACAGGCTATATGAGTGTCTTAGCCAGGAAAAAGGGAAAGAAGAAAGCACATCTCTTCTGTTTCATGGATTGTCAAAAGCAGAAGGGGAAGAGCTGACTCCTGCCACTCAGTGGAATTGGGGGAGGAAGAGTGGGGATTTTCAGAAGGCAGAGAAGCTGTGACCTCTCATTTTTTTGCTTGACTATATTCCCAGGGGCCCTGAGGAGTGATCAACAGGTTGAAGACACAGACTAAGGAAGAGGGGTTATTTCAGTTTAGTTTCATTTGTTGTGGGAAGATTTCTAGACTTGTAGACTGTGTCTTTCACATTATACCCGCCATGAGAATAAAATGAGTTTTGAGACATGCTGAGACAGAAGGAAGACTTGAGGGTCTCTTCCGCACCCATGTCACATGAGTCAGATTGTTCTGTTTGGAAAGCTTACTGGGGATTTCAGTGAAGTGAGAGAGAAAGTACCTTGTAAGTGGAATCTCCAGAGCAGAAGTCCAAGGTCAGACCTCAGGGGGATTGCAGTGCTGGCATAATCAAGCTGAGGTTAAGCGACCTCTGAGAAACCAAGAGATCCCAGCAGCCATCATCTTGACCTGCACAGGCCCAAGAAGAGGTTCTGCTCTGCCTTTTTTTCTGGGAATAGTAGTAAGTATATATTTTCCAAAATATGATTACACAAAATTCAATATGCTGATACTATCTTGGAAAAAAATATGGGAGTACAATTCAAATATGAAATGTTGAATTATCATAAACAGATTGACCACATAAACCAATGGTAAAAACTATTTGTTCATTCTAAGCTTATCAAATAGTCTTACACTACACTTGCAGTGTATGCATATGTGTGTGTATGTTTGTGTGTGAGTTGGGTGTGCATGCATGTAAGTGTGAATCTGTTTAACATTCGAGGGAAGAAGTTACATGGAAACGATCAAATCAATTATGGAGAAGTTAAAGAAGCTAAATTTGCCCACCTGAGTAAAGTGTGGATAAATCTGCAACTTCATTGTAGTCAACAATTAGAAATTCTAACTGGGATACCAATTCTCCAGCAAAACCATAAAATATGAGTATACATACCTTACAGTCTCCCATGCCTGCTTTTTGTCACTGCTGCTGCTGCTAAGTCGCTTCAGTCGTGTTCAACTCTTAGCGACCCCATGGACTGCAGGCCACCAGGCTCCTCGGTCCCTGGGATTCTCCAGGCAAGAACACTGGAGTGGGTTGCCATTTCCTTCTCCAATGCATGAAAGTGGAAAGTGAAAGTGAAGTCGCTCAGTCGTTCCCGACTCTTAGGACTCCATGGACTGCAGCCTACCAGGCTCTCCGTTCATGGGATTTTCCAGGTAAGAGTACTGGAGTGGGGTGCCATCACCTTCTCCGGTCACTACTTTAGCTATTACTGAAAAAACTAAAGGAGATTTGTGCTTGTGTTTTTGAATCAGATAAAAGGCAAATTATTCAAAGCCTAATATTCTATTCTATTAATATTCTTAGCCAGATAATCAAAGTATGAGTCTCAGGACACAAATCATCCATAAGTAATTTAGACTCAGTTTTAAAAGTATCTCAATATTAAACACTTTGTGCTGCGTTCCTTCACTGTTGCTTTTCATTTCCTTATTCCATTGTCACTGCAAAGGGATACACATTGTACACATGGGAAGACTGAGGTTCTGAGAGGTGAGATGAATTGTTGTTTAGTCACTAAGTTGCATCTGACTCTTTTGTGACCCCATGGACTGTAGCCCGACAGGTTCTTTTGTTCATCAGATTTCCCAGACAAGAATACTGGAGTGCCATTTCCTTCTCCTGGGATCTTCCCAACCCAAGGATCAGATCCATGTTTTCTGCATTGGCAAGTGGCTTCTTTACCACTGAGCCACCTAGGAATCCCCTGCATTCACACAGCTAGAAGTAACAGTCTCTATTTGAATGCAGAGACCGTGGCCTTTTTGCTACAGGTACTCATAAATTACATTCTCAAGGGCAGGGATAGTACTAGAGAACTTTGATTATAGCCAAGAGATGATATATGAGGGAACATAGCAGAGAACCCCTACTCTGACTGTGGGGAATGGGATTTAGAAGATGGGGATGGGAAACTATGAAGCTCTGGAAGAGAAATCATAAGGGCAAATATAAATTGTGCCATTATGTGCATTCATTAGAATCACTTTACAATTTAATATCCATTACAGAGCTAATAAGAAGATTAAAAACTAAAGCCGATTGACCCCTCTCATCCTAACCAGAAATTGAATTGAGATACAGCATTAGTGTTTAGATTATTGGTCCCCAGTCATGTCAGAGTGATTTTAAACTGACTATATGCATTTCTAGAAGCACATTAGTAAGAATTGCTGTGGTATTTTAAAAAGCTTGTACTTCATTAGAAGTTCCAATCCATCTTAAAAAGTCCCCTTCCTAGGAAAAGCAATTCAGTTGCTATTTAATAGAGACAGCCATACCTAGCTCCCACGGACCAGTTTTTCTAGTTTCTCCTGAGGCATGGGCTTCTATTTATTCACCTACTTCTGACTGCATATATGATTTTATATTCAAAATCTTTGGAGATGTGTTTCATTTTTAAAAATAGAATACAAGTGATTTTATACTTTATGAACTGAAGAAGTAAAAGGCTTAAGAAGATTATAGATCATTATAACAATCTGCATGTAAGATGTCTTTCATCTGGAGAATATTAAAAATCAAGAGAGATTAAAGATAACAAAGAGGGGGCAATGAGCCATTAATACACAGAACACCATCAGAATTTGCCACATTCATAAAACTTATTTAGAATTCAGTGAACTAGAAAAAAAAGGTAAAGCAACCCACTCAAAAAATAAAGGAGGCAAAAAACAATTCATTAACATGGCAAAGCTTGATATAACCAAAATGAGAACTGACTATTAAAACTATAGCTTATGAAAAATTAAATATGAGTTTAAAAAACTGCATGGCAACATGCAACATGCACTACTCTTTTTTGTGTTTACAGTGTTTGTAAATAACCCTTCAAATGCAGTAAATATTACATACAGGAGGAAATTCCAAACAACTTAATTTACCTAAGTAATCATATAGTAGTACTGAATGTGAAAGGTTATACATATATTTGTTTCAACTAAATGACCAAACATTTTTTTTTTTTTTTTTTAATGTCCATTCATAGATTCTATGAGTGGAAAATTTGTTGAAAGTAGATCAGGGGTTTGGCTCAGACAATAAAGAATCTGCCTGAAATGCAGGAGACCTGGCTTTGATTCCTGGGTCTGGAAGATACCCTGGAGAAGCAAAGGGCAACCTACTCCAGTATTCTTGCCTGGGAAATCCCTTGGATAGAGGAGCCTGGCAGGCTACAGTCTCTGAGGTCACAAAGAGTTGGACATGATTGAGTGAGTGACAAACAGAGGATATGGATGATTCATTTTCTGATTGTAAAACTTACCCATTAAGAAATTTCCCATGGTACTATGCACAGATATTTATTTGGAACTAATCACATTATTAGACGCTAATCACACATTAGACGCTTACCTGATGGCTCAGACGGTAAAGCATCTGCATGCAATGCGGGAGACTCTGGTTTGATCTCTGGGTTGGGAAGATCCCCTGGAGAAGAAAATGGCAACCCACTCCAGTATTCTTGCCTGGAAAATCCCATGAACGGAGAAGCCTAGTAGGCTACAGTCCATGGGGTCGCAAAGAGTCGGACATGACTGAGCAACTTCACTTCACTTCACTTCACTTCACTTCACTTCACTTCACTCACTTTATGTTGTGATTATCTCTTCACCAGTTTATTATAATAGAAGTTTAAATTGATTCAGAGAAGAGCATTTGCTAAAAGGATATACTCAAATGCTTAGACCAGATGAGAGAGTTATATGGAGAAGAGGCTAGATAGATAGATAGATAATACACAGAACTATGGGGAAAGTATGTTGAGTTTAATGATAAAAATGAAAATATATCAAAATTATGGGGGAAAATTCCATTTTCATAAAGCCAGATTTTAAAGTAAGTCTTTTACTTATCTGAATTGTGAAAAGTTTTATTCTTTAGTATAGCATATCAATTTTATTCCTAGTGGGGAGAATTGATATTCTAGTTATCTGTCAAATGCATCCTTCTCAATCCATTCCCTCAACCCAAACTCCACACAATCATTGTGGGGAAAAAAAAAAAAAAAAAGATTCACTCTAGTTTCTTGGAAATCACTGGTTCACCATAATTATGTTTTTCTGTCCACTCCAGTTTTGAATACATTTGCTCTGGAGGATTTAAACAATAAATGAGATTGGCAGGAAGAATAAATTAAGGGACATGAATAAATCTTCCAAATTTCACAGTAGAAATTTTTATATAGTGTTATAAAAATACTATAAAACATTTCCTTCTGCAAAATTCTTCTCAAGTATGTATGCATATTATATTGTAACCACAACACATATAACATTCTCTTTCTCTCTCTCTCTTTAGCTATTAGTGGAAGTCTGATTACTTCGTTTGGTAGTAATAAAGAATTATAGAAGCTTTACAATAGTTAGTACTACTAAATATCAGTACTCTAAAAACTTATATGTTAAATATTTACCTAAACATTGACATTTAGTTAATTTATTTTTTTACTAATTTCTAAATGTAGCATGTATTTGAAAAAGTATTTTTCTGATATTTCAATACTTTTGTAGGAAAGTGTTATAAATGACAATCATTAAAAAAACTTAACAGGATTGCTGTGTCACTTCAGTCATGTCCGACTCTGTGCAACCCCATGGACTGCAGCCTACCAGGCTTCTCTGTCCATGGGATTCTCCAGGCAAGAACACTGGAGTGGGTTGCCATTTCCTTCTCCAATGCAAGAAAGTGGAAAGTGAAAGTGAAGTCGCTCAGTCGTGTCTGACTCTTAGCAACCCCATGGACTGCAGCCTACCAGGCTCCTTCATCCATGGGATTTTCCAGGCAACAGTACTGGAGTGGGGTGCCATTGCCTTCTCCCTTAACAGGATTGGTAATATATATATCACATAATTTAGAGCATTTGACCTTTATGTCTGCGTTAGATTACAAAAGACAATAATATAGAATTAATTGTTTTAAAAGAAAATCTATGTATTTTAATATCTATCCCCATGGCCTTATGTTTTTATAGTTGCTGTCAAATTAAAAACATGAAGACAAGCAAATAAAATTTTCTTTCTAATAAATAGGGTAGCTTTTCCTACAACGTCTTCATGGTGAATTCTCTCATTCCATAATGTGTGCTTCATTTTTTATGCATGATCATTGTAATTGAGAAAAAATCATATAAACATCTCTAGAAATTTATTTTTTAAAAGTGAAACTCTGATTATAATTTGATCAGCTAATGAGTTATAATAAATGTAATCCAACTAATGTATCTCTTGCCATTAATTCTGAGGCCATGCTTGTTATATAAATTAGTACCATTTTAGAAATAATAGAATACTAGAACCAAAAGGATACTTCGTCAATTTAAGTAAAGTATTTAGAATACTAATTCACTATTATAACATGATAAGTATTTCAGATTTGAACTTAAAACATTGTCCATTAACTCATTTAATTTTTAAAACTGCCTCAGGTTATAAAGCAGTCACTCATTTCCAGGAAGTCACTATTATTTTCATACATAGTCATTGATAAAAAACAAGCTTCTACTTAGACTGGAAAAAATTATCTTTCTAAGGAAAACCAATTATTCCAATATTAAATTCCCAGAAAGTCCTAATTCATACTTGAAAAATAAAATAATATGGTCGATTAAAGCAAAACTAATACAATTATGTAAGGTTTAAAAATAAAATAAAATTAATTAAACACACACACACACACACACACACACACACACACACACACACACACACAAAAGAACTCAATACATTAGAAAATCACAGCCAGAAATTTATACTTAAATAAATTCAGAGATGTCCATTGCCTACTGGAAATGGTACTCCAATGATCCTATCCTAAAAGTAAGTTATATTCTATGAATTATATTCTATAAATCTATGACCTTCTCAACGTACAAACCAACCTCCACCCTTCTGTTACAGATTTGGATTGAATAATAATCCACCAGAGGGCAGACAGAATGAAAACCACAATCACAGAAAACTAACCAATCTGATCACGTGGGCCACAGGTTTGTCTAGCTAAATGAAACTATGAGCCATGCAGTGCAGGGCCAAACAAGACAAGATGGATCATGGTGGAGAGTTCTGACAAAATTCAGTCCACTGGAGAAGGGAATGGCAAACGACTTCAGTATTCTTGTATTGAGAACCACATGAACCGTATGAAAAGACAAAAAGGTATGACATTGAAAGATGAACTCCCCAGGTCAGTAGGTGCCCAAATCCTAATGGAGAAGAGGGGAGAAATAACTCCAGAAAGAAGGAAGAGATGGAGCTAAAACAAAATCAACACCCAGTTTTGGATGTGATGGGTGATGGAAGTAAAGTTCGATGCTGTACAGAGCAATGTTGCATAGGAACCTGGAATGTTAGGTCCATGAATCAAGGCAATTGAAAGTGGTCAAAAAGGAGATGGCAAGAGTGAATGTTGACATTTTAGGAATCAGTGAACTTAAATGGACTGGAATAGGTGAATTTAACTCAGAAGACCATTACATCTGCAACTGTGGGCAAGAATCCATTAGAAGTAATGGAGTAGCCATCATAGTCAACAAAAGAGTCCAAATGCAGTACTTGAATGCAATCTCAAAAATGACAGAATGAGCTCTGTTCGTTTCAAGGCAAACCATTCAATATCCAAGTCTATAGCCTGACCAGTAATGCTGAAGAGGCAGAAATTGAATGGTTCTGTGAAGACTTACAAGAGCTTCTAGAACTAACATCCAAAAAGGATGTTCTTTTCATTATAGGGGACTGAAATGCAAAAGTAGGAAGTCAAGAAAAACCAGGAATAACAGGCAAATTTGGTCTTGGAGTACAGAATGTAGCAGGGCAAAGTCTAAGAGAGTTCTGCCAAGAGAACACACTGGTCATAGCAAACACCCTTTTCCAACAATACAAGAGAAGACTCTACACGTGGACATCACCAGATGGTCAATACCAAAATCAGATTGATTATATTCTTTGCAGCCGAAGATGGAGAAGCTCTATACAGTCAGCAAAATCAAGACCAGGAGCTGACTGTGGCAAAGATCATGAATTCCTTATTGCCAAATGCAGACATAAATTGAAAAAAGTAGGGAAAACCACTAGACCATTCAGGTATGACCTAAATCAAATTGGAAGTTACAAATAGATTCAAGGGATTAGACCTGATAGACAGAGTGCCTGAAGAACTATGGACAGAGTTTCCTGACATTGTACATGAAGCAGTGATCCAGACCATCCCCAAGATAAAGAAATGCAAAGAAGCAAAATGGTTGTCTGAGGAGGCCTTACAAATAGTTAAGAAAAGAAGAGAAGTGAAAGGCAAAGGACAAATGGAAAGATATACCCATTAGAATGCAGAGTTCCAAAGAGGAGCAAGGAGAGATAAGAAAGCCTTCCTCAGTGATCAATGCACAGAAATAGAGAAAAACAATAGAATGGGAAAAACTAGAGATAACTTCAAGAAAATTAGAGATATCAAGGGAATATTCCATGCAAAGATGGGCTAAATAAAGAACAGAAATGGCATGGACCTAACAGAAGGAAAAGTTATTAAAAGAGGCAGTGAGAATACACAGAAGAACTATACAAAAAAGATCTTCATGACCCAGATAATCACGATGCTGTGATCACTCACACAGAGCCAGACATCCTGGAATGCAAAGTCAAGTGGGCCTTAGGAAGCATCAATACAAACAGAGCTAGTGGACATGACGGAATTCCAGTTGAGCTATTTCAAATCCTAAAGGATGATGCTGTGAAAGAGCTGCACTCAATATGCTAGTAAATTTAGAAAACTCAGCGGTGGCCACAGGACTGGGAAAGGTAAGTTTTCATTCCAATACCTAAAAAAGGCAATGCCAAAAAATGTTCAAACTACTGCACAATTGCACTCATCTCACACACTAGCAAAGTAATGCTCAAAATTCTCCAAGCCAGGCTCCAACAGTACATGAACCATGAGCTTCCAGATGTTCAAGCTGTATTTTGAAAAGGCAGAGGAGCCAGAGATCAAATTTTAAACATCCTTTGGATCATCGAAAAAGCAAGAGACAAAAGTAGAAAAACTAGAAAACAAGAAAAACTACTTCTGCTTTATTGACTACGCCAAAGCCTTTGACTGTGTGGATCACAAGAAACCGTGGAAAATTCTTCAACAGATGAGAATACAAGACCACATGACTTGCCTCCTGAGACATCTGTATTCAGGTCAAGAAGCAACAGTTAGAACTGGACATGCAACAACAGACTCATTCCAAATCAGGAAAGGAGTACATCAAGTCTGTATTTTGTCACACTGTTTATTTAACTTCTATGCAGAGTACATCATGAGAAACGCTGGGCTGGAAGAAGCACAACCTGGAATCAAGATTGCTGGGAGAAATATCAATAACCTCAGATATGCAGATGACACCACCCTTATGGCAGAAAGTGAAGAAGAACATAAGAGCTTCTTGATGAAAGTGAAAGAGGAAAGTGAAAAATTTGGCTTAAAACTCAACATTCAGAAAACTAAGATTATGGCATCTGGTCCCATCTCTTCATGTTAAATAGATAGGTAAACAGTGGAAACAGTGACGCATTGTTTTTTGGTGGGGGGGGTCTCCAAAATCATTGCAGATGTTGACTGTAGCCATGAAATTAAAAGATGCTTGCTTCTTGGAAGAAAAGTTATGACCTATCTAGACCGCATATTAAAAACCAAAGACATTATTTTGCCAACAAAGGTACATCTAGTCAAAGCTATGGTTTTTCCAGTAGTCATGTATGGATGTGAGAGTGGGACTATAAAGAAAACTGAGCACTGAAAAATTGATGCTTTTGAACTGTGGTGTTGGAAAAGACTCTTGAGAGTCACTTGGACTGTAAGAAGATCCAACCAGTCCATTCTAAATGAAATCAGTCCTGAATATTCATTGGATGGACTGATGCTGAACTTAAACTATTATACTTCGACCACATGATGCAAATAACTGACTCATTTGAAAAGACCCTGATGCTGGGAAAGATTGAAGGTGGGAGAAGGGGACTACAGAGGATGAGATGGTTGGATGGCATCACCGACTCAATGAACATGAGTTTGAGTAGGCTCCAGCAGCTGGTAATGGACAGGTAAGCCTGGCGTGCTGCACTCCAAGGGGTCGCAAAGAGTCGAACACCACTGAGCGACTGAACTAAACTAATGCCACCTACACTGAAAGGGCTGCTCCACTCAGTCCTTTGTCTTCATACGAATATTTCTAGTTGATTAGAAGAAATTACTCCATTCCTAACTACCTTCAACTTAGCCATACAAATCCATGTGAATACACTTTAAGAGTCTTGTTTGCATTTAAGTATACTGAAGTGCCAGCAATTGAAAGGAGAAAATACAATGCCAATTTTCTCAAATCGACCTCTTAGTGTATCTTATAATACAAATAATGGACCAAAAATGCAACACACTATTTCTCCATGGTTTTCTGTTCTGTCCAAAAAAGCAAAGGAATAATTTTTTCACTCATGAGAAATATAAAAGTTACAGTAGGTTGATAAAACTCCTCTCAGAATTATAAAGAAGTGTTAACATGACATTTAATATCTTTGCTGTAATAATCACCTGGCAATACTTAGAGATAAGTCAAGATTTTAGAAGCCAAAGGTTTCAAAATTAAGCAGCAGCCTCAAGCAGAGCTGTAGATAGATTTCAAAAAACCTCAGAGTTTGAAAAATATTTTAAAGAGTTTTAGTAAGAGTACGAGATAATGTCTGAATTTCTTCTATTAGATCCCCACCAAGTGGTTGCACAGTCAACTTGATAACCTTCAGTGACAGTGAATCTACCATCTTTAGAGGTAGCCCATTTTATCAGGATTATGATAAGGTTCATTTTTATAAGCCAAAATCTATCTTCTTGTAACGTTCTGTAACTGTACCTCATTAGGTCATATAAACCAATATTTCACTTCTTTTCTATTCTGTAAATGTAAATATTATATTTCCAAATACCTCTCTACTTTTCTATCTCATTCTTACCCTACTTTCTAAATAACCTCAATAAAGCTAAAGAAAATAAAAATATTCAAAATTAAAAACAAAATAAATTCACTGCATGGAATATAGCTGGAAGTTATAAAAATCTCTTAAGATATAGACCCTAAAAAATAGACCAACATACTTCATCATATATCTTCCTTCTTGATACTGCCAGCATTTAAAATACCTTCTTATACCCTCTGGCAGAGGAGATATACCTCTGTGATATACAGTTCTCCAAACCAGTGGTTTTCCACTGCTGTGTCATCATACATTAGTGTGCACTTAGAGGACTAAGAGGGAGGAGGAGAATTAGAGCTGGTACAGCATTGTATGAACCCCCATCCCCATGTCTTCACCCCTGCCCCCTCTGTTACTTCAGCAATGCATGAGTGAGCCTCTAGGAGTGAACTGTGTATTGAATACTGTACTTTATGTGAGTCACAGCCTCAACATTCACACGACAGAGTCACACATACCTTTCCCTTCATCACCAACAAAATGGATAGCAATTTAACAATTTGAGCAAAGATGCTAATGGTTTTATTACCTCAATTTTCATGCACTCAGATACATCTGCTATTAAATAAAAGTGGGCTTTTTCCTTAGACACTGTTTGTTTCAAAAATGATGAAGGAATTTTAATGGAATAAATTGGGTCATCTGGTTCGAGACAAGAAAGTGATTAAACATATTTACCTTTCTCTATTCAAATAAGTAAGTATCTTCAAACTCTGCAGCACAGATGATAGTGGGAAAAACACTGTCATATTACTATCCATGGACTTCTGGAGACGATACATCAGAGCATCATATTAATGGGTAAACCAATAGTTGAAATTACCAGGAAGGTTTCAGGGAGAAAATATTTTTACACGAAGGAAATGCCAAAAGTGCTGTTCAAAATACGCACTCATCCTGAAATTAGCATTTGGAGTAAGTAGGTCCCCCAGCCCACTTGCTTGGTCTCCCACCAAGGCATTTCTTGCTTACAGTGTGTGTGCATCCTATTAGTAGAAAGGCAGATTGGAGAAGACTGATGATGTCACAGAGAAAACACAGGCTAGTCCTCCATATTAATGGCATATTCCCCTATTCATTTGGAGAAGCAGAGTGAATGCAAAAATTATTACATCAAGGAAGCTTTTGGTGAATTTTTAGTTGATTAAAATAAACCTTAGAGTATAAAAGATTCCAGAGAGAAAAATAGGGCTTCCCTGGTGGCTCAGATGGTAAAGACTCTGCCTGCAATGTGGGAGACCTGGGTTTGATCCTTGGGTAGGGAAGTTCCCCTGGAGAAATGAATGGCACCCCATTCCAGTATTCTTGGCTGGAAAATTCCAAGGACAGAGGAACCTGGTGGGCTATCATCTGTGGAGTTGCAAAGGGTTAGACATGACTGAGCAATTAATACAGAGAGAAAAATCAGACTAGGTGCTACATCAGCAACATTGTGCAAGAGAGAGAGGGCAAATGTATCTCAAATGTCTCAGAAAAAAAAAAAATTCAGTATAGAATTCTATATCATGCCATATTGCAACATTAAGTGACAGGGCATTTTTAGACAAGAACTATCATAAATTTACAGAAACAAGCTTAAAAATGAATTATAATCTTTCAGGGAAAGTATATCTCAGTTTTTCTGAAACACTTATTAAAGAGAACTTGCAAGCAACATAACATGAAATACACCTAAGAGGTATCTTGACTATTCTAAAAACCTAAGATTTTAACATATATATATATATAACTTTAAAAATGTTAAATTTATACATATGAAAATATATATGTTTATACATACATATAATGAGTCTATTAGCTTAGTTCAGTCTATCAGTCATGTCCAACTCTTTGCGACCCCATGGACTGCAGCACGCTATGCTTCCCTGCGGCTGCTGCTAAGTTGCTTCAGTCGTGTCCAACTCTGTGCAACCCCATAGACGGCAGCCCACCAGGCTCCCCCGTCCCTGGGATTCTCTAGGCAAGACTGGAGTGGGTTGCCATTTCCTTCTCCAATGCATGAAAGTGAAAAGTGAAAGTGAAGTTGTTTAGTAAGTGTCTGACTCTTCTGTGACCCCATGGACTGCGGCCTACCAGGCTCCTCCATCCATGGGATTTTCCAGGCAAAAGTACTGGAGTGGGTTGCCATTGCTTTCTCCACTATGCTTCCCTATCCATCACCAACTCTTGGAACCTACTCAAACTCATGTCCATTGAGTCAGTGATGTCATCCAACCATCTCATCCTCTGTCGTCCCCTTTTCTTCCCACTGTCAATCTTTCCCAGCATCAGGGTCTTTTCAACCAAGTCAGTTCTTCGCATCAGGTGGTCAAAGTATAGGAGTTTAAGCTTCAGCATCAGCCCATCCAATGAATATTCAGGACTTATTTCATTTAGGATGGACTGGTTGGATCTCCTTGCTGTCCAAAGGACTCTCAAGAGTTTTCACCAACATCACAGTTCAAAAGCATCAATTCTTTGGCACTCAACATTCTTTATGCTCCAATTCTCACATCCATACATGACTACTGGAAAAAACACAGCTTTGACTAGATAGACCTTTGTCAGCAAAGTCATGTCTTTGGTTTTTAATATGCTGTCTAGGTTGGTCATAACTTTTCTTCCAAGGAGCAAGCATCTTTTAATTTCATGGCTGCAGTCACCATCTGCAGTGATTTTGGAGCCCCCAAAAATAAAGTCTGTCACTGTTTCCATTGATTCCCCATCTATTTGCCATGAAGTGATGGAACCAGATACCATGATCTTAGTTTTCTGAATGTTGAGGTTTAAGTCAACTTTTTCATTTTCCTCTTTCACTTTCAAAAGAGGCTCTTTAGTTCTTCACTTTCTGCCATAAGGGTAATGTCATCTGCATATCTGAGGTTATTGATATTTCTCCCAGCAATCTTGATTTCAGCTTGTGCTTCATGCAGCCCAGGATTTCACATGATGTATTCTACATATAAGTTAAATAAGCCAGGTGACAAAATATAGCCTTGGCATACTCCTTTCCTGATTTGGAATGAGTCCGTTGTTGCATGTCCAGTTCTAATTGTTGCTTCTTAACCTGAATATAGTTTTCTCAGAAGGCAGGTTAGGTAGTCTGGTATTCTTATCTCTTTAAGAATTTTCCACAGTTTGTTGTTATCCACAAAATCAATCCCCTGGAGAAAGAGATGGAAGCCCACTCCAATATTCTTGCCTGGAAAATCCCATGGACGGCAGAACCTGGTAGGCTGCTGTCCATGGGGTTGCAAAGAGTTGGACACGACTGAGCGACTTCACTTCACACAATCAAAGGCTTTGGCATAGTCCATAAAGCAAAAGTAAATGCTTTTCTGGAACTCTCTTGCTTTGTCCTCCAGTGGATGTTGGCAATTTGATCTCTGGTTCCTCTACCTTTTCTAAATCCAGCTTGAACATCTGAAGTTCATGGTTCACATACTTTGGAAGCCTGGCTAGGAGAATTTTGAGCATTACTTTGTTAGTGTGTGAGATGAGAGCAATTGTGCCATAGTTTGAGCAGTTTGGGGCCTTGCCTTTTTAGGGATTGGAATGAAAACTGACCTTTTCCAGTCCTGTGGCCACTGCTGAGTTTTCCAAATTTGCTGGCATATTAAGTGCAGCATTTTCACAGCATCATCTTTTAGGATTTGAAATAGCTCAACTAGAATACCATCATCTCCACTAGCTTTACTTGTAATGATGCTTCCTAAGGCCCACTTGACTTTGCATTCCAGGATGTCTGACTCAAGGTGAGTGATCACACCATCATGATTATCTGAGTCATGAAGATCTTTTTTTGTATAGTTCTTCTGTGTATTTTTGCCACCTCTTAATATCTTCTGTTTCTGTTAGGTTCATATCATTTCTGTTTTTTTTTTGTACTCATCTTTAAATGAAATGTTCCCTTGATGTTTCTAATTTTCTTGAGTTACCTCTAGTCTTTCCTATTCTATCATTTTCCTCTAATTCTTTGTATTCATCGCTGAGGAAGGCTTTCTTATCTCTCCTTGCTCTTCTTTGGAATTCTACATTCAAATGGGTATATCTTTCCTTTTCTCCTTTGCCTTAGCTTTTCTTCTTTTCTTAGCTATTTGTAAGGCCTCCTCAGGCAACCATTTGCCTCTTTGCATTTCTTTTTCCTGGGGATGGTCTTGATCACTGCCTCATGCACAATATCAGGAAACTCTATCCATAGTTCTCCAGGCACTCTGTCTATCAGGTTTAATCCCTTGAATCTATTTGTGACTTCCACTGTGTAACCATAAGGGATTTGATTTAGGTCATACCTGAATGGTCTAGTGGTTTTCCCTACTTCAATTTAAGTCTGAATTTGCCAATAAGGAATTCATGCTCTTTGCCACAGTCAGCTCCCAGTCTTGATTTTGCTGACTGTATAGAGCTTCTCCATCTTTTGTTGCAAAGAATATAATCAATCTGATTTTGGTATTGACTATCTGGTGATGTCTATGTGTAGAGTCTTCTTTTGTATTGTTGGAAGAGAGTTTTTGCAATGACCAGTGAGTTCTCTTGGCAAAACTCTGTTAGCCTTTGACCTGCTTTGTTTTGTATTACATGACCAAATTTGCCTGCTACTCCAGGTATCTCTTGACTTCCTACTTTTGCATCCCAGCCCCCTGTAATGAAGAGAACATCATTTTTTTTTTTTTTTTGGTGTTAGTTCTAGAAGGTTTTGCAGGTCTTCATAGAACCGTTCAACTTCAGCTTCTTCAGCTTACTGGTAAGACTATAGACTTGGATTACTGTGATATTGAATGGTTTGTCTTGGAAAAGGACAGAGATCATTCTATCATTTGTGAGATTGCATCCAAGTACTGCCTTTTGGGCTCTTTTGTTGACTATGATGGCTACTTCATTTCTTCTAAGGGATTCTTGCCCACAGTAGGAGATATAATGGTCATTTGAGTTAAATTCACCCATTCCAGACCATTTTAGTTCATTAATTCCTAAAATGTCAATGTTCAGTCTTGCCATCTCCTGTTTGCCTTGATTCATGAACCTAACTTTCCAGGTTCCTATGTAATATTCTTCTTACAGCATCAGACTTTACTTCTATCACCCATCACATCCACAACCGGGTGTTGGTTTTGCTTTGGCTCCATCTCTTCCTTCTTTCTGGAGTTATTCCTCCACTCTTCTACAATAGCATTTTGGGCACCTACTGACCTGGGGAGTTCATCTTTCAGTGTCATACTTTTTTCCTTTTCATACTGTTCATGGGGTTATCAATACAGGAATACTGAAGTCATTTGCCATTCCCTTCTCCAGTAGACCACGTTTTGCCAGAACTGTGCACCATAATCTGTCCATCTTGGGTGACCCTACACTGCATGGCTCATAGTTTCATTGAGCTAGACAAGGCTGTGGTCCATGTGATCAGATTGGTTAGTTTTCTGTGATTGTGGTTTTCATTCTATCTGCCCTCTAATGGATAAGGATAAGAGACTTATGGAAGCTTAGGATGGACTGCTCGGGGTGGGGGTGGGGGGTGGTGTGTGGTATCTGAGTCTTGTTCTGATGGCTGGGGCCATGTTCAGTAAATCTTTATTCCAATTTTCTGTTGATTAGCAGGGCTGTGTTTGCTTCCTGTTGCTTGACCTGAAGTCAAACTATGGTGTGGTTATTATGTGTATATATTAAAGATATGTGATGAGAAATGATTAACAAAACCACAAAGTGTGTATCTCAAATTACATCAGAAACTCAGAAGAATAAAGGAAGAACAACTAAAAAAAAGAATGTGGATTGAATAAAGTGTTTCTGGTAAAACCAGCAAGATATTCCTACATTTTTTGTGTAATAGGAATAAAATAAATAGTATTGTAAAGAAAACTATACAGGTTATGATTCAGTCAATATGAAAAGAAAGCTAAATTTTCCTGTAGTTTTGAAATTGCCATAATACTTAAGGAAAGAAAATAAATTTTTAAAATTTTGGAAAGTTCATGGCTTGAACATAGAATTGATGGTTTAGAGATGATTAAACCTGTATACAGGTCAGGAAGCAACAGTTAGAACTATTCATGGAATAACAGACTGGTTCCAAATAGGAAAAGGAGTACGTCAAGACTATATATTGTCACCCTGCTTATTTAACTTCTATGCAGAGTACATCATGAGAAATGCTGGCCTCGAAGAAGCACAAGCTGGAATTAAGATTGCTGGGAGAAATATCAATAACCTCAGATATGCAGATGACATCATCCTTATGTCAGAAAGTGAAGAAGAACTAAAGAGCCTCTTGATGAAAGTGAAAGAGGAGAGTGAAAAAGTTGGCATCAAGCTCAACATTCAGAAAACTAAGATCATGGCCTTTGGTTCCATCACTTCATGGCAAATAGATGCGGAATCAGTGGCTGACTTTATTTTTTTGGGCTCCAAAATCACTGCAGATGGTGATTGCCACCATGGAATTAAAAGATGCTTACTCCTTGGAAGGAAATTTATAATCAACCTAAACAGCATATTAAAAAGCAGAGACATTACTTTCTCAACAAAGTCAAAGCTTTATTTTTTACTAAAGCTAGTCAAAGCTATGGTTTTTCCAGTAGTCATGTATGGATGTGAGCGTTAGACTATAAAGAAATCTGAGCACCAAAGAATTCATGATTTTGAACTGTGGTGTTGGAGAAGACTCTTGAGAGTCCCTTGGACTGCAAGGAGATCCAACAAGTCCATCCTAGAGGATATCAGTCCTGGATGTTCATTGGAAGGACTGAGGTTGAGGCTGAAACTCCAATACTTTGGCCACCTGATGCAAAAAGCTGACCTATTTGAAAAGACCCTGATGCTGGGAAAGATTGAAGGCAGGAGGAGAAGGGGAAGATGAAGGATTAGATGGTTGGATGGCATCACTGACTCAATGGACATGACTTTGGGTAAACTCTGGGAGTTGGTGGTGGACAGGGAGACCTGGCATGCTGTGGTTCATTAGGTTGCAAAGAGTCGGACACATCTTAGCAACTAAACTGAACTGAAGTATATTCATATTACCTTTTTTACTCTGTGAATTTCCAGTGTGTGTTTATTTTGGAATTATCATAATTATCCTATGTGTATGTGATAAAAACAAAAAATTGCAAAGTAGTTTATTATTTTATGGTGAATGTTACAAATCTAATTGCTTAAAACAAAATACTAGAGCAAGACTTTATATGACAATGATTATATTATTTAGTTATTTTTAAAAATTTATTTATTTTAATTGGAGGTTAATTACTTTACAATATTTTATTGGTTTTGCCATACATCAACATGAATCTGCCATGGGTGTACACGTGTTCCCAATCCTGAACACCCCTCCCACCTTCCTCCCCATACAATTCCTCTGGGTCATCCCAGTGCACCAGCCCCAAGCATCCTGTATCATGCATCAAACCTGGACTGGAGATTCATTTAGTATATGATATTATACATGTTTCAATGCCATTCTCCCAAATCAACCCACCCTCTCCATCTCCCACTGAGTCCAAAAGACTGTTCTATACATCAGTGTCTCTTTTGCTGTCTCGCTTACAGGGTTATCATTACCATCTTTCTAAATTCCATATATGTGCATTAGTATATTATATTGGTGATTTTCTTTCTGGCTTACTTCACTCTGTATAATAGGCTCCAGTTTCATCCACCTCATTAGAACTGATTCAAATGTATTCTTTTTAATGGCTGAGTAATACTCCATTGTGTATATGTACCACCGCTTTCTTATCCATTCATCTGCTGATGGACATCTAGGTTGCTTCCATGTCCTGGCTATTATAAACAGTGCTGCGATGAACATTGGGGTACACGTGTCTCTTTCCCTTCTGGTTTCCTCGGTGTGTATCCCCAGCAGTGGGACTGCTGGGTCATAAGCAGAGACATTACTTTGCCAACAGAGGTTCGTCTCGTTAAGGCTATGGTTTTTCCTGTGGTCATGTATGGATGTGAGAGTTGGGACTGTGAAGAAGGCTGAGCGCCGAAGAATTGATGCTTTTGAACTGTGGTGTTGGAGAAGACTCTTGAGAGTCCCTTGGACTGCAAGGAGAGCCAACCAGTCCATTCTGAAGGATATCAGCCCTGGGATTTCTTTGGAGGGAATGATGCTAAAGGTGAAACTCCAGTACTTTGGCCACCTCATGAGAAGAGTTGACTCATTGGAAAAGACTCTGATGCTGGGAGGGATTGAAGGCAGGAGGAGAAGGGAATGACAGAAGATGAGATGGCTAGATGGCATCACTGACTTGATGGAGAGTGAGTCTGAGTGAACTCCGGGAGTTGTTGAAGGACAGGGAGGCCTGGCGTGCTGCGATTCATGGGGTCACAAAGAGTTGGACACAACTGAGTGACTGAACTGAATTGAAAGGCAGTTCTATTTCCAGTTTTTTAAGGAATCTCCACACTGTTCTCCATAGTGGCTGTACTAGTTTGCATTCCCACCAAGAGGGTAAGAGGGTTCCCTTTTCTCCACACCCTCTCCAGCATTTATTGCTTGTAGACTTTTGGATCGCAGCCATTCTGACTGGCATGAAATGGTACCTCTTTGTGGTTTTGATTTGCATTTCTCTGATAATGAGTGATGTTGAGCATCTTTTCATGTGTTTGTTAGCCATCTGTATGTCTTCTTTGGAGAAATGTCTGTTTAGTTCTTTGGCCCATTTTTTGATTGGGTCGTTTATTTTTCTGAAATTGAGCTGCAGGATTTGCTTGTATATTTTTGAGATTAGTTGTTTGTCAGTTGCTTCATTTGCTATTATTTTCTCCCATTCTGAAGGCTGTCTTTTCATCTTGCTTATAGTTTCCTTTGTTGTGCAGAAGCTTTTAATTTCAATTAGGTCCCATTTGTTTATTTTTGCTTTTATTTCCAATATTCTGGGAGATGGGTCATAGAGGATCATGCTGTGATTTATGTCAGAGAGTGTTTTGCCTATGTTCTCCTCTAGGAGTTTTATAGTTTCTGGTCTTACGTTTAGATCTTAAATCCATTTTGAGTTTATTTTTGTGTACGGTGTTAGAAAGTGTTCTAATTTCATTCTTTTACATGTGGTTGACTATATTATTTAAAATGTGTTCAAATCTCTTTTTTACTTTTAAATTATCTCTTCTTCCCCTGTAGGGTAGATTTTTGTTTTATCTTCATCTTTCTCCTTCATGTCAGTGACAAATATAGTGATACATTTGGGTAATATCTGGAATAGGAAATGGCAACCCACTCTAGTGTTCTTTCCTGGAGTATCCCAGGGACAGAGGAGACTGGCACACTGAAGTCTGTGGTGTTGCAAAAAGTCAATCAAGACTGAAGTAACTTAACATGCATGCATGGGTAATATATCAATGGATTCTAATAATATCATCAAGGTTATAAATAAAGGCCTGAGGAAGACAGTGGATTATCCTCTGCCATTGGGTAAACAGTTCTCTCTCTCAGTTGGTGTCTCTCTTCAGTATAAATCCTGGGTGGGATTTATATATTTACAGTGTTTAGGTTACAGTAAGTGGTCCTGGACATGTCCTAAAGTCTTCAAAAATCAGAAAAGCTGAGCTTTTCCCTGAGACATTCAAATCTGCAGAATAAATATTTCTTTTAAAATCACCTGTTTGTTTGTTTTTTCTTCTGAATAAGGGACATACAGACTTTGTCAGATGATAAACCTCATGTGAGCTGTACTGTGTGGAGAAGACCTAGGATGGCCAAGGAGCACAGTGAAATCATAAATAGAACCTCAGGTAAATTTCCTCTGCCAGCCCTGTTTCTATTTTCATTCATGTTCCTGCTGGTGCTGGAAAAATGACTGTGATTATAATAACCAGATGGACTTTCATTTTTTTTAAAACTATTTCAGGATAAATTGCAACTAATTTTATTTAATAATATAAAATTTTATCATGAAAATATTAACACATATTCTTTGGTCTAGACCTTAAAATGATCTGATCAGATGAATTTCTAGTCAGTAACTATGCAAGTGTTAAAAAACAATCTCATAATCCTTAATGAGAAATTATTCTATGATTTACATTGCTGGAGATACATATTGTATTTTTATAAATATCTTTGGTCATTTATATTATATACTATACTTATATATACACATATATATTATAAACATATATAATATGTATATGTAAATGTAATATACATATATAGGATATATTGTAATATAATAGATTATTTAATATATTAATATAATTCACTTACCTTTAGTCTAAATATTTTAGAAAAAAAATTTAAATATCTGTGTAATTATTTGTTAGTGAAGTAATATTTTCATCTCAAAGCATAGATGTATCTTGTTTGTTATAATGTTCAGCACCCTAGTTATTTTATAATACCCCTACTCCAAAGCAATAGGTTTTAAAGTCTAAAATATCATTTAAAATTAGTTTAAAATAAGAACTATGTTACCCAAGTAATTTCAGACAACGAAATTTTATATTTAACTCTGAAATGATCTCAAGAATATTCTGACTTCCCTTTTTCTTATAATTGAAAGCTGTGATGTTGTATTTCTTAAAATTACATACTTATTATTAATTTTATTTGATTCAAACATTTTAATTTCACAAAATATAATTTATCCTTTGTTTTTCCCTTTTTGTTCTCCCAAAAGCCTCAATATTTCACTTTTTGATAAGAAAATACTTCTGCTTCCAGGTGTGTTCTTATATTTGTTTGCACTGGAGCCACAGTGGAAAAGAAGAGTTGACAGATACTTTCTAGACTTTCTTCTAACTCTAGAGGTGTGTAAAGATTTGATATCTTTCCTGAAAGTAACTTCAGAATTCTGCAAGAGCGTATGCAGAGCCACATAAATGAGAACGTGGCAGAGGTTATGATTCAATGAGACAAAACTGAGTACAGAGAAGTGAGTATTGATCATTACAACTGTTCCAGATAATGGAAGCTCACTGTGTCTTCCTGAGGACATCACTTGGCTGGCAAGCTAAAAGCTGGTGGCTGATGATCAAAGTCTCAGAGATCTTGGCACGTCAGCATCTATGCCTGGGAGTTAGACTTTTACTCTACTAAAGCTGTGAATTATGTGTTGTTGCCTTTCAAAATTCTGGGCATACTTGGTGCTCCCAGTGAAGGCTATTGTATTTCAGGAGTTTAATTTTAAATCTGAATTGAAAACAACTGACAGTTGTAGTCAAAGAGAAAAATCATCCCAACAAGCAAGGTTTTCCTTCACAAAGTCTATTCCAAACTTGTACTAGTGCATTTGTGTAAAAATTACGCCAAAATAATCCAAATCAAACAAAATACAATGTGCACACCCACAAAATACTATTATTTTTATAAATTATTCTTTTGTGTTCCTTTTATTTAATCGCTATAATACCAAATATCTCTTTTAATTTATTTATGTTTAATTAGAGGATAATTGATTTACAATATTGTGTTGGTGTCTGCCATACATCAATATGAAACTGTTCTGAAAATGGCAAAATGCTGGTTAACTCTACAGCTAGGGGAGAAACAAGTCCATAATAATCAACAATCCATTAAAGTTTTAACCACCTTTTGAAAGTTAGTACACTTGGAGAAGGCGATGGCATCCCACTCCAGTACTCTTGCCTGGAAAATCCTATGGATGGAGGAGCCTGGTAGGTTGCAGTCCATGGGGTCATATATATGCAGTCCATATATAATTTTTATATTTGGATGATTTATTTGCATAGAAGAGATATTTAAAAGTAAGATGAACTGTCTGCTAAACTCATGTATAATAAAATAAAAAAATTCAGCTAAAGGGAGCTTTAGTTTGGTGCATTAAGCAAAGTAACTTAATTTTAAAGGGGGAAAAAACACAGAAGAACCTATAATAGAAGTTTAGATTTTTGAAACATAAAATTCAAAATATTTAATTACATTAATTTGGAGCTAGAATTTTCAGTTAGGAGGGTTAGTTCCACAAAATTCATTTTTCCAGCTTCTTGGAATTACTTTGAAATTCTAAAGTTCCATATTTTGGAACAGATGTTGTATTGAGTGAGTTATGTGCTTGTGTGACTTTATGAAACAAAAATTATAAGGATATATAATAGGATTTTCATTTCCCAAATGATTCACTCTGCCATGGGTCACAAGACTAAGCACTTTAGATTGCTAAATTCATTCATACAGAGGGAAAAGAGTGTCAACAATGAAAACTGAACTACTTAATTTGTATGGAAAAGATTAGTTTATTGAGGGGCTTATACTCCTTAGAAGGGAAGTTATGACCAACCTAGACAGGATATTAAAAAACAGAGACATTACTTTGTCAACAAAGGTCTGTCTAGTCAAGGCTATTGTTTTTTCAGTGGTCATGTATGGATGTGAGCGTTGGACTGTGAAGAAATCTGAGTGCCGAAGAATTGATGCTTTTGAACTGTGGTGTTGGAGAAGACTCTTGAGAGTCCCTTGGACTGCAAGGAGATCCAACCAGTCCATTCTAAAGGAGATCAGTCCTGGGTGTTCATTGGAAGGACTGATGCCAAGGCTGAAGCTCCAATACTTTGGCCACCTGATGCGAAGAGCTGACTCATTTGAAAAGACTCTGTTGCTGGGATGGATTGGGGGCAGGAGGAGAAGAGGACAACAGAGGATGAGATGGTTGGATGGCATCACTGACTCAATGGACATGGGTTTGGGTGGACTCCGGGAGTTGGTGATAGATAGGGAGGCCTGGCGTACTGCAGTTCATGGGGTCACAAAGAGTCGGACACGACTGAATGACTGAACTGAACTGACTGAAAATGACAAGAAGCATAGCTTTTTTAATGCCACAATAGTTATTTTCAAAAGTTTAGAAACTCCAGAAAACATACATTGAACTGGCAACAAGGAACACTTCTAGGTTTCACCAATATCTGAAATTTATCTTCAGATTATGAAACCATTTTCAGATTTCTTCTCTGTTCCTTTTAAATTAGAAAATTTAAGGACATTAAGATAACCTGTATGTTTCTTGGTACCCTTATTAATGTAAGTTATTAAGTTTTAGCAATTAAGTGCTACAACAGCCTGCTATCAGAACTGAGAGTAAATTGTTAATGTTCAAGAATTTTTGAACTTTGTTGTCCATCTGTAACTAACATAACATGGTAAATCAACTATGTGTTCATGTGCTAAGTTGCCTCAGTCGTGTCTGACTCTTTGCAACTCTATGGACTGTAGCCTGCCAGGCTCCTTGGTCCATGGGGATTCTTCAGGCAAGAATACTGGAGTGGATTACCAGTTCCTCCTCCAGGGAATCTTCCAGACCCAGGGATTGAACCCTCCTCTCTTGTGTCTCCTGAACTGGTAGGCAGGTTCTTTACCACTAGCACCGCCTGAGAATTGCGACCTGATGGGCTGTAGCCTACCAGGCTACTCTGTCCATGGGATTTCCCAGGCAAGAATACTTGAGTGGGTGCCATTTCCTTCTCCAGGGGATCTTCTGGATCCAGGAATCCAACCCAGGCTTCCTGCATTTCAGGTGGGTTCTATACCACTAGGACTACCTAGGAAGCCTGCATTTCAACTAAAAAACAAGGATGAAAGGAAGGAAGAAAGGAAGGAATGAAGAAAGAGAGAAAGAAAAAAAGATAAAGGTAAACAGAAAGAGTTTTGTGAGCACATTGATTGTACGAAATTGGCCATAGTATATTTACACTGTAATTGGCCAATGTCTGAGTATTTACACTATGTACTTAGCAAATGCAGTATATCTTTTTTTTTTCCTGCTTTCCCCTGGAGAAACCATTGTTAGTCATTTACCAGCACAATATTGGTTTTATAGTTCCCAGTGCTCATATGTGTGAGCAATTTTTGAAATAGCCCTAACTCTAAATGGAGTGGTTGGTGAATTTCTTTGTGAATGAACTGTTGGTTTCTCATCAAATTCTACCCTTCCTTCTCTACTCCCATCATTTTGCACAAGGCCAGCATCCCTGAATATTATTATTTACATCAGACACATCGTCCCAGAATGATACTTTGAGCATATAATTTCTCTGCTTCCATATCTGATACTTTTGTTTGTCTGGAAAGTGAAAGTGTTAGTCACTTCAGTTGTGCCTCTTTGCAACCCCATAGGCTGTAGCCCACTGGACTCCTCTATCCATGGAATTCTCCAGGCAAGAATACTGGAATGGGCTCCCACGCCCTTCTCTGAGCGATCTTCCAAACCAAGGATTGAACCCAGGTCTCCTGCGTTGCAGGCAGATTCTTTACTGTTTGAGCCACCAACTCTGGTCCTTAAACTGTCTCTTCAGGTTTCTATTTCTTTGCACCCTACACTCTGCCTGAGCCAAATGAGTTAACTTGCTAGTGCCATCTTTTTTTTTTTTTTTTTTATCCATAGCCTTTCTCCTTTCTTAAAAAGTCCTCCATGTTCTCTAAATTTATTGAAATGGTACTTATTCAATAAATAGGCATTTCAATATGTAGATATTGAAATTCTTCTATTAAATGTTAAATAATAATGTTAAATGTTAAACATTTAACCTATCGTTCTTATACATCCCTTTTGTACAGCACTTTCCAATCCCTTTTCTTGCCTGGACTATTACAAGATTGCTTTACCCTGCTGACCTCTTATATCGATGCTAGAGTCACCTAGCATAAAGGTAGACCTGCAACACGTCACTCCCACACAGAAGCCCAGAGAAGAATAAGGTTCAAACTGTGGTCACCATCCGTATCTGCAGGTCTCACACATGTTGATTCAACCAACTATTGATCACAAATATTGCCCCCAAATTCCAGAAATTTACAAAAAATAAACCTTGAATTTGTCCCACTCTGGGAACTACTATGTATAGCACCGTTATGCTATGTATAGCATTTACATTGTATCAAGTATTACAAATAGTCTGAGATGAGTTAAAGTATATGGGAAGACATGCAAAGGTTAAATGCAAACACTATGCCATTTTACACAGAGAACATGAGCATCCACAGATTGTTTACAGAGGAGTCCTGGAACCCATCCTCCATGGATGCTAAGGGAAAATTGTATTTTGCAAGGAGAACAAAATCATCACTAGTTATCTCTACTTACTTTTCATGCTCCTCTGCCAAATGTGGCATTGCAGGTTTTTCAAATATCTGTGCTTGTGTTCATTCATCATTCTATACGGAATATTATTTGTGCTTTTCTTCATTTCACAAATGCCCAGACATCTATTAAGAGCTAGGTCCTATGTCATTATTTGTTTTGTGAAGACAAATCATTTCACCTCTTCCAAGTAAGAGAGTTACTTTGCATTGCCACGAAAGTGTATTCACATAACCTATGTTTATATGGGACTTAATCTTTTCCTAAAATGTGAATTCTAATTTAGAGATTGTGCCTTATTCACTTTTAATGTTTGAAGTAGGTAGTAAAGATTCTGTTTAATATTTATTGTTGTTACTTTCAATGCCATTTAATTTTTCTAATACATTAATCATCTTGCCATTCAAATTCTAATATTGTGTATGTGTGTGTGTGTGTGTGTGTGTGTGTGTGTGTGAGAAAAAGTTCTGACCAAGCAAGTCTCTGTATCCCTATAGTTTGGGACTGGTGGCCATTTCTAATGTTCTGTTTCATCACAGAAACAAACAAATACACTCACACAGATATAAAAAAAAGAATTAACAGGAGTTGGACACTCAAAAGGATAGATAATGTGCACTAAATGACCTTTGACACTATAGATCTTCATATCTTATAATGTAACAGATTATTATTACAGAAACTTAATTGGGCAGAGGAACCAGAGATCAAATTGCCAACATCTTTTGGGTTATCGAAAAAGCAAGAAAGTTCCAGAAAAAATATCTATTTCTGCTTCATTGACTATGACAAAGCCTTTGACTGTGTGGATCACCACAAACTGTAGAAAATTCTCAAAGAGACAGGAATACCAAACAACCTGACCTGACCTACCTCTTGAAAAATCTGTATGCAGGTCAGGAAGCAACAGTTAGGACTGGACATGGAACAACAGACTGGTTCTAAATAGGGAAAGGAGTATGTCAAGGCTGTATATTGTCACCCTGCTTATTTAACTTATATGCAGAGTATATCATGTGAAATGCTGGGCTGGATAAAGCACAAGCTGGAATCAAGATTGCCAGAAGAAATGTCAATAACCTCAGACATGCAGATGATACCACGCTTTTGGCAGAAAGCTGAGAAGAACTTAAGAGCGTCTTGATGACAGTGAAAAAGGAGAGTGAAGAAGTTGGCTTCAAGCTCAACATTCAGAAAACTAAGATCATTGGCATCTGGTCCCATCACTTCTTGGCAAATAGATGGGGAAACAGTGAGAGACTTTATTTTGGGGGGGCTCCAGAATCACTGCAGATGGTGACTGTAGCCATGATATTAAAAGATACTTGATCCTTGGAAGAAAAGTTATAACCAACTTAGACAGCATATTTAAAAGCAGAGATATTACTTTGACAACAAAGGTCTATCTAGTCAAGGCTATGGTTCTTCCAGTAGTCATGTACGGATGTGAGAGTTGGACTACTAAGAAAGCTGAGTGCCAAAGAATTGATGCTTTAGAACTGTGGTGTTGGAGAAGACTCTTGAGAGTCCCTTGGACTGCAAGGAGATCCAACCAGTCATCCTAAAGGAGATCAGTCCTGAGTGTTCATTGGAAAGACTGATGTTGAAGCTGAAACTCCAATACTTTGGCCACCTTATGTGAAGAGCTGAATCATTTGAAAAGACCATGATGCTGGGAAAGATTGAAGGCAGGAGGAGAAAGGGATGACAGAAGATGAGATGGTTGGATGGCATCACCAACTCAATGGACATGAGCTTGAGTAAACTCCGGGAGTTGGTGATGGACAGGGAGGCCTGGCATGTTGCAGTCCATGGGGTCACAAACAGTCAGACACGACTGAGTGACTGAACTGAACTGAATTATTATATGACAAAGGTTTATAATTATTCTATCACTTTTGTTATGAGAAAATAAATCCAGTCAAATAAATTTCCTCAAAAGTGACCATATTTTATTTAATGATGCATTTCAGTAGCTATATGTGTATATATATATACACATATATACATGTTTTTTTCCATGGGTGAATGCAACAGAAAATATTTTAGGATGTGGCAGGCATTATTATACATAACAAAGTGAAAATGGGCAGTATACTCTAATGAAAGATGACAAATCATAAATAAATACAGTGGGATAACATGGCACTTATTTAAGAGAAAAAAATAGAGGTAGTATAACCCAGTGTCTTACAGCCAATCACATGTAGTATCAATATAAATGTACATAATTTGTATAAATGTATATAATTTGTATAAATACAAATGTAGAATGGGAGGTGTCACTTTTCATACACTTCTTTTTTAGGTCAAACAGTACTATTTATAATAGAGCAGGATTTAAAACAAAACAATAATGGCATCTCCAAAGAAATCAAAACTAAAATGAATTACAGTCCTTGCTCAATGGAGAAGTGGTGGTGGGAGCCACTTTGCCTCTGCTTCTTTCCTAGTGCTGTATTTTCTTATTTGCTCAAAGCAAATAGAGCAAACCACACCACGGGTCTAGACACATCAGCATGAATTATTTGATTGAGATATGTCTAGGCCTCTCATTTTTATATTTATTAATTACTGTATTTGCATTGCTAATCTGAATTGACAAATTATTTTATTTCATATACAGGCTGGCACAGCCAACCTGAGCTATGGCATGAGTTGAATTAGAACAGTGAGCTATTCCAATCACAGTAATCTAGAAAGAATCCTAAAGTGACTGAATCTATAATGATCAGTGTCTTAGTGGACTGGAAGCCAGGGAGATATTTAGAAGTTTGACAATAATTGATTTTGCTTTACTGTGAACCAAAAAGAGAGCAAAGGGCAAGTAATATCTCTTAAATGAAGGGCTTCCCAGGTGTCACTAGTAGTAAAGAACCCACCTGCCAATCCAGGAGATGTAAGAGATGTGGGTTCAATCTCTGAGTCAGGAAGATCCTCTAGAGAAGTGCTTGGCAACCCCGTCCAGTATTCTTGCCTGGAGAATCCCATGGACAGAGGAGCATGGAAGGCTGCAGTCCATAGGGTCACAAAGAGTCAGACACAGCATGAGCAAAGAATCAGGAAATTATTTAAAGGGAGAGAAGACAGTAGTTAACATGAGACTGGATTCTTGAATACCAAATGGGAAGTTCAGTGTCTAACAGTACTGATTACATAGAAAAACCTCTGTGAGTCATCAGCACTCAAGCATATAGAAGTCATGTTAGTTGGCACCGCTGCTGCGTCACAGAGCAGAGGGACTGATGTTGGAGGGGTTGATGTTGAAGCTGAAACTCCAATACTTTGGCCACCTGATGTGAAGAGCTGACTTATTTGAAAAGACCCTGTTGCTGGGAAAGATTGAAGACAGGAGGAGAAGGGGACAACAGACGATGAGATGGTTGGATGGCGTCACTGACTCAATGGAGATGAGTTTGAATAAACTCCGGGAGTTGGTAATGGACAGGGAGGCCTGGCGTGCTGCAGTCCATGGGGTCCCAAAGAGTCAAACACGACTGAGCGACTGAACTGAACTTAACTGCTGCTTCACATTTACTTACCATCCAAATTAACCGTCTTGAGAGACTGACTTAGTAATACTAATGTGCCTAGAAGAGATATTAAAAAAACTGCCAACATATTTTGGGACATGTTCTCTAATCTCAAGAAATTTTAATTTCAAGTAGTTGTATCAAAATGTATAACAAAGCATATACCAAACACATATACAGAGAGTTGGGCTTCTCTGGTGGCTCAGATAGTAAAAAATCCGCCTGCAGTGCAGGAGACCTGGGTTCAATCCCTGGGTTGGGAAGATCCCCTGGAGGAGGATATGGTAACTCACTCCAATATTCTTACCTGGAGAATCCCATGGACAGAGGAGCCTGGAGGGCTACATGGGGTTGCAAAGAGTTGAGCACGACTGAGTGGCCAAGCACACACACACAGAGTTAAAGATAAAGCAGAGTCTCATTATTATGTTTCTTTAAGCAAGAAAGTTAGAGAGACAACTCATGCAGTCAAATCTCCCCATGTTTTAGGTATCCTTAATGAGGAAAATATTACATTATATAACATTTATTTAATTTTCTGTATACGGAACGTAAGCGGAGGGGGGGGGGTGAATGTAGCAATGTACCCTCAGCTTAAGAAGGAATGTAACTTGGATGATTAATTTTGTGTCTGACTGTCTCAAGGGATGCCCAATACTCATATAAACTGGATACTATATATTCATGTTTGTACACACATGCCCTCATAATCACATATATTGTTGCAAGTCTCATCAATATAATTTTTTCAGCAGTGTTATAAATATGGATTGATATCCATGGAAAGCAGTGTTTACAGGCTAATGCAACTGCAATAACCAGATTTCTAAACCTTGCCTTCCTTCTACTATAGAGGCTATAAAAAGTCAGCTGATTTCTTTTGTAGCCTCTTACAGCTTAAGGTGCCAGTGTAGCAATTGTCTCCATAACATGCAAAGGAAGTTTACAATCCAATAATAATAAGGCAAATGATCCAATAAAAATGGGCAAAAGATTTGAACAAACACTTCATGAAAGAAGACACACAAGTGGCCAATAAACACATATAAAGTTGCTAAAAATCATTAGCCATCTGAGAAATGTATATTAAAACCAGGTGAAAATATCACTACATACCGGCTATAATTGATGCTACCATGCATTGGGGAGGTTACGGGCAACTAGAATTTCATGCAATCAGAGATCTTGAGGATAAATATAAGTTAGTTTAACTTTAGATTTCTCACATTTTAAATTGTGTCAAATAAGACCATTAAAACCCAATATGGACTTCAAGGATATTCATTCCCCTGTAAGATTTTTAGTCTGTTTCTGGAGTTGAATACAAATTCAGTAGTAATGCGATAATAATTGTGATAGAGGAAGTATGCACACTTCCACAGCTGCTAGAAGAGTAAAATGCTTTACACTGATGCAACTACAGTAATTGGTTTGTTCTGCTCTGAGTTCAATTTAAAATGGCAATTATATTTTGACTATGTGATTTAAATCTTTCAAGATATATTACAGTAAAAAGGGGAAAAGCCTTAGAATTGAAATGTAGACTCACAACTAGTTATGGAGGAGGAAATTAGTGTCCATGCAATAACATTTAAACTCTGTTGTGACTTCAGTCAAGAATGAATCTGAATTTTTAGAATGTATTATAAGAACATTTGAATATATAAGATTAACCATTTAAAAATGAATTTTAAACTTACAGTTAAACTCTAATTAAAGATACTGAATGAGGTCTCATTCAAAATTGCCAGCTGTGCCACCCTCGAATATAAAAACATCCATCTAAGGCAGTTCCATGTGTTATCACATTAACGTTTTCACAATTACATAATATTATATTGTAAGTAAGATAGTCTAGGTTAAATGATCTCAGCTCACTAATTCTAATGTTTAAAACTGTTTGTCAAGGAATAATGGTTTGTTCCTTTTTATCACAAATGATCATCTGCAAATAAATGCAACAGAGATGAAGATTTAGAAATACCTTTGTGATTTTACAAAGTGATGGAGCCTGCTTACAATAATTCATGGTGCAGTTTAAAACACCAATATCAGCATTATAATCAAAATTCAATAGGATAAGAATTTTGGGAACTAATAAATTATAAGTGAGGCTCATGATAGTGAAATCACACAAGTTATATCACTTTGACTTAAGCCAGGATAATTAATAAATCATTTAATTATTCAAAAACATATTGGAACATGTTCATTTTTATGTATTAATTTTGGGGATTATTCCAAGGAATTTTCTTAAATTCATTTTACTAAATAGATTTATTATTATTTTTCCTTTTCATTAATTTTCCTTTTTGTAATGCACTAGAATAAGAAATATTACTCACTTTTCTTTTACTACAATGTGGCTATTTTCCCAGCAATTTTACCAAAACAAATTAAAAATTAAGCTGATCTAGAGCTACGCTATTACTACCAATATTATTTCATATTTATCATATGGAAGGAGACTGACAAGAGCATACCAGCTATTTTTTAAATATACATTTTAATTTTAATTTCTTTATATGTAGTCTCACATCTTAGGCATGATTTTTAACTCTCATAGTTACTAATGTAATGTTGGCAAAATGATGGGAGAATGGAAGCATACATAGCATCTTTATAGGAGGCAACGTCAGAGAAACTGGCTTAATGACTACAGGTCTTCTAGCAAAAGAACCTTCTAAAAAGAAATGGATATCTTTTACTAGTTAGAATTTGTGCATTTTTATTGCTCAGTCATGTCCGACTCTTTGTGACTCCATGGACTGTAGCCCACCAGGTTCCTCTGTCCATGAAATTTTCCAGGCATGAATACTGGAGCAGATTGCCATTTCTTATTCTAGGTGATCTTCCTGATCCAAGAATCGAACCCACATCTCATGAGTCTCCTGCACTGCAGGCGAATTCTTTACTGGTGAGTCACTGGGAAAGTCCCTAGTTTAATTAGAAATAAAAGCAGAACAGTTTGGGTATGGGGGAAGTTTTAATAATTCTATATATTTCTTACTTTTTTTCTAGACACTATGTTATGTATTTCATAATTGGTCTGATCTCCAACAAAATATATATTAACTGGTTATCATTATCATCAGTTGAAAGGTAAAGAAATCAAATAAGAAATGTTTAAGCTCTGTGCTAAGCAGATGGTGAAAATTTAAAGTGTGATATTTTGCACACACATACACATTTTCAAACACTACTTAGTTTTTCAAAATAATCTAATTTGTTAATTTCATATTCAAGGCTTCATATCTGTGCCACATTCTGGATGAGAAATAGATTATATCTACTAGGTAAAATCTTGCAGACCCTTTGACAAAATAAAACATACTCACAAATTTTCAATAAACCTCATTTGTATTAGTTTCTTAGGGCTGCCATAACAAATTTCAGACTGAATATCTTAAACAATAGAAACTTATTTTCTCACAGTTCTGTAAAATGGAGGTCCAAGACCAAAGGTCGGCAGGTTTTGATTTCTTCTGAGGTTTCCTTTCTTGGCTTGAGTATGGCCACTTCCTGTGGTCTTCCCTCTGAACTTGCCTATCTATGTCCAAATATCCTTTTATTCTAAAGATACCAATAATATTGATTAATTACCTCATTTAACCATAACTACTTCTTTAAAAGGACTTATTGCCAAATATAATCAAATTCCAAGGTACTGCAGTTTAAGGTTTCAATGTATGAACTGGAGGGACACAACTCAGCGTATATACCATCTCACCAAATCCCCTCATTATCCCTATATGATTCTTTCCCTTTAATATATCTCAGAATTATTATTTTACTCAAGCAAAAAGGCAATATGCTGCTGCTGCTGCTGCTAAGTCGCTTCAGTCATGTCCAACTCTGTGCGACCCCATAGATGGCAGCCCACCAGGCTCCCCCGTCCCTGGGATTCTCCAGGCAAGAACACTGGAGTGGGTTGCAATTTCCTTCTCCAGTGCATGAAAGTGAAAAGTGAAAGTGAAGTCGCTCAGTCATGTCCAACTCTTCACAACTCCGTGGACCGCAGCCCACCAGGCTCCTAGTATCAAAACAAAATTTCCAATTAGATGATCTCTTCTTGAAATACGTTTACTATCTTGTTAAATACAAATATTCAAAGGAAAAAAAGCAATGATTGCACTTTCATCAAATTATGAAATATTTTACATTTATTTCCAGTGAAACAGCTATATCAGATCAAAATTTAGTAGGGACAAACTTTTAACCACTCTGAAACATCTTCAAACTACACATGTTGGAAGAAGATGCTGCCTTGGCGTCTTGCAATTAAAGGCGTGGTTCACAGCAGGAATATTAGCATACTCTAGGCACTACTAGAAATGCAGAAACTTGTGCTCCAGTCTTTCTAAATCAGAATCTTCATTTTAACTTTCTCTGAGGTGATTCTTATGTACAATAACCTTTGCAAACCTCTGATCTGAAATATAGCAAGTTTTCCCCAAAAGAACCATATATAAGGAATCAAAGGAAATACAAGTGGGAGCAAGATTAAGGCAAGGGAAAATGATGAAGTTTGTTTTTCCGTTCATCTTTATCTTTTTTCTCCAGACCTACCCAATCTGTATATGCACATACATCATATCAAACAGTATTGTTTAAAAATGTTTCATAATTGTTACATTTGTTGCACTGGAATAAGTACACTCCAATATTCACAGTTTTATGTGTGTTATAACAGCAGCTCATAAATGAATTCCTTGAAATCCTAGTACTAAAAATATTTTGTAAGAGGATAAATGATTGTTTGGTCAATAAGTTTGGGCAGGTTGGCATATAATATCCTTCTTTTATAGGGTGCATTAATTCACAATGTGTGGTGGTGGTGGTGGTGACTTAGTCGTTAAGTCATGTCCAACTCTTACAATCCCATGGACTGTAGCCTGTGAGGCTCCTCTGTCCATGGGATTCTCCAGGCAAGAAGACTGGAGTGGGTTGCCATTTCCTTCTCCATCACAATGTGTATGAGCATATAAAAGACTTTGACCATTTTGGCAACAAAGTAATATACCTAATGTCTGTATCCTAAACTAATTTTACCATGGATACCTTTCATCTAAACTTCTATTAGTATGTGAGAGGATCAGTGTAAGAGATAAGTCTTCATAGACTTTGGTATACACATATGTATGTGTGTGTGTGTAATTATATCATATATACATATATGTAGTGTATACATAGACAGTAGTAATATATGTATATTATGGAGGAGGGGATGGCAACCCGCTCAAGTATTCTTGCCTGGAGAATCCAATGGACAGAGGAGCCTGGCAGGCTATGACTCACTGGGATGCAAAGAGTCGGATATGATTGAAGTGACTCAGCAATGCATATGTATATAAACTTATATATAAAGTAATTAGAAATTATATAGAGTTCTATAGTCAGTCCGTGATTTCCAAATTCCTAAAACATTAGCACTCTTCTTGCTTCACTTAAGTCTCAACTTAATGTATAAAAATGTACTCACTTCATCAGCTACTTTTATTTTAAGAATGCATGGTTTATCAAGTTTTATCCATGAAAGTGTTCAAAGTGTTAGTGGTGCAGTCATGTCTGACTCTTTCTGACCCCATGGACTGTAGTATCAGTTCATTGAACTATCCAGGCAAGAATACTAGAGTGGGTTGCCATTCCCTTCTCCAGGGTATCTTGCAGATCCAGGGTTCGAACCTGGGTTTCCCACATTGCAGGCAGATTCTTTACTGTCTAAGCCATCAGGGAAGCCCCAAAGTTTTATCCATATTACTCTGAAATTCTCTTTGTTCTCATTCTATAACTCTTCTGTCAGAAAAATCTTAAATGCTTATTTTCTAGAATGATATTCTATAATTTCTATAATGATTTTTTTATAATTTTCTGTAATATTATTTTATATAATTATTTTTTAATTTTGAAAATATTTTCTTAGTCTTACAAAGAGGAAAAATAAAAATTACTGGGAAACCTAAGACACAGTTTGAAAAATGGATTTCTAATTTTTCATTAATGGACAAAATTATAGCTTTTCATGTAGGCAGAAAAGAGCCTATGCTCACGTTCTAAAGAGATGTGGCTCAGTGATTTCTTCGCTAGTTCTTAGTTCAGTTCAGTTCAGTCACTAAGTCGTGTCTGACTCTTTGAAACCCCATGGGCTGCAGCATGACAGGCCTCCCTGTCCATCACCAAGTCTCAGAGTTTACTCAAACTCATGTCCATTGAGTTGGAGATGCCATCCAACGTCTCATCCTCTGTCATCCCCTTTTCCTCCCACCTTCAATCTTTCCCAGCATCAGGGTCATTTCAAATGAGTCACCTCTTTGCATCAGGTGGCCAAAGTATTGGAGTTTCAGCTTCAACATCAGTCCCTCCAATGAACACCCAGAACTGATCTCCTTTAGGATGGACTGGCTGGATCTCCTTGCAGTCCAAGGGACTCTCAAGAGTCTTCTCCAACACCACAGTTCAAAAGCATCAATTCTTTATTGCTCAGCTTTCTTAATAGTCCAACTCTCACATCTATACATGACTACTGGACAAACCATAGTCTTGCCTAGATGGACCTTTGGACTTGGTAAATTCTTGGTAAATTACTGTTCATGTATTCAAAAGCTAACTATACAATAAAACTGAACAAGAATTACAAAGTTTAGATAAAACCAGATTAACCTACTTTCAAAGTCCCCTCTTTCAAAACTTCACTAAATTGATCTGAAATCAAAAATTTTAAAAACTTCTTTCAAGTAGTGCCAAAGAATATATAAAGATATTTTCTAGTGAGAAATACATTTTTAAAGTCTTAATTATATGTCCCAAAGAAGTATTTAACTTGGGAGAATATAAATCAACTTCATATAGATCTTATATGATATGTTATTTGTCAAGATTTTTCTTTTTGGAAAGGGGAATTAATTCTCTGCAACTTTTAAAGTTACTTGTATTTTTTTTAAGTTACTTGTATTTTGTGCATTAAAATTTCCATTTAAATTTAGACTTGCTGCTGAATATCAATGTCTTTGGCATCCATTAATTATAAAATAAAATAAACTTTCTTTAGTCATTGACAGTGTATATTTTACTTATAGGATTTCTATCACAGTGAATCATTTTTGCATTACTGAAACAAAACTAGCTCAGGGTGTTAAAATGTTTAGTATATTATCATGTTTAATATATTTTTTAACATTGCATCCATATTCAGAAGTCTTTGTTTGTTTTGCTTGTTTTGTCTTATGGTCTATTATGTTTTTATTATTGCAAAACAGATGGGAAATTTCAAAATATTCTAATAATGTAACAACCCGATGAACCAAACCAATATGATGTCAGTCAGATATTAAGAACTTGGATTTTGGATGACCATTAACAAAGACTCACAATCTGATCCCAGAATCATATCTGACTTGTCCTCTTACAATAACTTTGTGCCTTGTAAGAGATTTAGCTACTGACTTTTCATTCAGGAAGAATATATGTTAGACATCAGAAATTGAAATTAGCTTTATTGAAGCTGCATCTATTATAAAATAATTTTATAGTCCCTTGTTTGGAGAGTATTGACTGGAATCAATGGACCTAGGTTTCCCATCTGTCATTTGACTTCATGATACCTCTTCATTCAAAGTATCCTAAATTTGTAAGGAGAGATACAAACTAATGCAATTATTTACTCTCATTTGTCATTGAGCATTGTATCTGAATTAAGAAATGTATTTACTAACAAATTTTCATTGTCACTGATTGTATGAAATGTTTAATCAAAGCTGTTCCTTAGTTGTATGTAGTCATAAGCCTTCCTTCAAACTTTCTCAGTGACATTCAATTGTTTTTTTTTTATTTGTTTAAATGTTGATTAGTGTAGGCAGAATCAAGTTTTCATTTCTTTTCCCATTTTCTTTTCCAGAGAGAAAAAAAAAGAAAGATAAAAAAGAAAATTTTAGTGAAACAGTTCTCAGGAAAGGCAATTACAATCTTCACTTTATATACTTTATGAGAAAAGTATATGAACTGAATTTAAATACATATTCTCAAAAGATGGGACTGTCAGCATTTTAAGGAAATAATAATGATTGTTAATACATGGCAGGAAAGTGCATTATGAAAATAACTCTTTGAGGAAGAGGCTTATCCTCAGTTCACATTTCACTAGAAATTGTTAGCTATTTTTCCCAAGGTCTTGAAATAATAAGTAGCTGTGCATAAATTCAAATCCAAGCTAACTCTAGAACATGTATGTTGTTGGATAATCTATTCCAAAATAAGATAAAGTAGAGGTTTATGTAAATGATACAGTATATATTGATAAAGATCTTCATAAAAAAAAAAAACTCAGAAAACCCTGACATATAATCAAACAGTAAAAGCAGAACACAAAAAATAAAATCAATCAACAGCTGTCAATGGTCTTTAAAGGCTAAATACAAAGCCTCAATACCCAGGCTTATCACTGCTACTCCATAGTGTAAGAAAAGAAAAATGAAAAGTACATAAACACCAGTAAAAAAGGCCAAAGCTAACTGTATAACAGAATATGAAAAATTTAATGACTTATTATAAATGAGATTATTTCCTATTTTAGTATGTGGCATTTCATGAAGAGATAAAGAGTACTAAAATGTTACAGGCATCAGTATTTGAAGCTAAATCTGAAAAAGTTTGAAAAAGTAGGTGGCAGAAGGATATGAAAGGAAATAGAAAAATATAAGTATCATTTACTTATTCAATATATAATTAATCACTAAATATTTCAAGCACTGTTCTAGGGTTTGGGGGCTGTGATGCACAAGACAGAGTCCTGGTCATTAACCTCAGTCTTGAGATGTGACTTATATGGTGATCACTGAACATCATGAAGAGATAGTCTATTTGAACCATTCATTATACAGAACTACTAAACTCCAAATCCTCTCTAGACTATTAGCTTCAAAGAGGGTCCAAAAGCTTTGGAAGAAATGATTGCACTTCAGACACCCCAGATGTCCAAGCATTCTGGCATAATCTCAGAAATGTTCAGAAGATTTGCTATTTACAAAGTGTGGAAAAAGAATAGAGAATGCCAGTTCAAGTGATCCCAAGAGATAATCTTGGCCAGTGTGAGAACATACCGTAATCTTTATCCCTAAACCAACAAAATACAACAGAGGGTAGGAATAGTCACCAAAATAGAGCTGAGGATTAGTAATTTTAATTCATTAAAAGTCAAAAAAGAGTAAAACAGAGTTTCACACTTGGTGGAAAGTGCAAAAGTTAGGAAATGCTTAGGAATATCAAAAGAAAAAGAGTAGAAGGAAGACTTACAAGAACAAAGAAACTAACTTTTATGAGAAGTTATTTCCCCATTAGCAGGAAGTGGGCAATTAGTTATTCTCATATTTTATTATTGAGGTATACTTGATTTACAATATTATATTAGTTTCAGCAGACAACATAATGATTCAGTATTTCTATGAATTACATTCTATTTAAAGTCATTATAAAATATTGGCTTTATTCCCTGTGCTGCACAATCTATACTTATTTGTTTTATGAATAGCAGTTTGTACCACTTAATTCTCCACCCCTATATTGCCTCTCCTCTCTGGTCAACACAAGCTTGTTCTCTATATCTGTGAGTATTAGCTGTGCATTTGTCATATAACTTTTATTATATTACATTATGATTTCTCCATATTGAATTTGTTGAGAGTGTTAATCATGAAAAAATGCTTATTTTTTTTTTGTTAAACATTTTTCTGCATCTGTTGAGAGGATCATAGGATTTTTATTCTTCACTTCATTAGCGTAGTGTTCTTGACATTTTGGGGAATTCAAATTAATTTCAATAATAGGTTCTTAAAATTATTAGAAATAAAATTGCTGAGCTCAATAATGTAAAAGTATTGTTACACCAAATTAAATAAATGATTTAAGTAATAGATTACAGAATTTACAGGAGGATTGTAACAGTGTAACTTTAACCAATGTTGCTTAAGACTGTCTCTTTCTAACAATATTAACCAGAATTAAATAGCACAATATTAAAATATTTTCAAAAGTTATTACTTGTCTAAACAAGTAAAGTTTTTTACTTTTATCTATTTTTTACTGAAGTTAAACTTTAAGAAAATATTTTTAAATCTTTTGCATTTTTTCAAGTATAAATGTTCTCTTCTTGGTCTTTGCTATTCTTTTCTAGTTCAGCCTATAGAAAGGTCTTTATCAATGGATATTTAAAATTGCATATTAAAATATCAATCCATTTTTGTACTTATATCAAATATTTTCACCTAAATTTGTTTAGGTTTTTTTTTAATTGTAAGCTTGTTGTGGTTCCATGTTTTTTTTTTTTTTCAACAGATAATTTTATGGTTTTATAGCGAAAAATCTGTCAATATTTTACTTTGAGATTGATTTTGCACTTAATAAAAACATGTCTAAATTCACCACACATATTCTAATTTTAACAATTTTACCTGGTATTTTGTGTGTGTTTGCATATGTGTGCATGTTTTGGGCTGATGATCTAGGTATCTATTTCTCTTTCAAATTGTTAAATCACTTGTTCAATAATTACTCTCTTACATGTTAAAATTTTACATGAAATAAGATTTATTTCTGGAGTATCAAGCCAAGCAATAATATTTACTATTATGACCACATAATATTATCAGTACTTTTCAAGGAGAAGTTGTTTTCATTACTTTCTGTTACATAACATCACTCAGCACAGTTTAAAAATATTCTACCCAAGAATGTTCATTAATCTTCTTTCTAATACACAGAGTCATTTCTGTTTAGTTTCACTCATGCTAAAACCAAATCAGAGCAATATGAGACCTGAAAAATCATTCTGGCATGCATCAGTTGGCTTTCCTTTACCACATGTTATCAATCCATAGACAGAAAGGACCTTGAATATTTTGTTTTTGTTCCCTTGCCATCCCAAGCTAAGCTAAGTGAATATAGAGAAAGAAATATCAAAGGTGATAGTTGAAGAGAAAAAAATAGATTTCTACATTATACATGTATTATATAATATATTTATACATTTGATAAATGTATATAATATATTTATAAAGATATGCATTTATTTGTTCATGTTATTGTGCCATCTATTTGCTATATATAATTATAATATATTGTTTTAAAGTCATATAGCATTGTATATATTATTCCATATGAATGGAATATATACATATGTGTATATATATACATATAGAATCTCTACCACCCTCTTTTCTTCCTTTCTCTTATTTTTAATTAATTAGTATTTTATATGAATATATTTCCACAGCAAAAGCTGATATTTGCTTCAAAAAGACAACATAGGAAAAACTGTAGAGGAAAATGTTACATCTTTTTCTATTTCCACCAGATATAACAAATGTTATAACCTACAAAATCAGAAAGAGAAACCTGGGATGAATGATAAATGGTTTCTTCTCCCTACCACTGCAAATATATAGCAAAAAAGAATCATTTTAAAGCACTATACAAATGTGATTATTTTCCCCCAATTGTGAGATTTTGATATACTCTTTTATATTTTAAATTAATCTTTTGTCATCCTACCTTGCTGCAGTATTCTGGCAATCTGATCACCTCTTCTCTTTTGACATTTCTCTGATTGTAAGGGTTGGGCACCTTTTATGTTCTTTGGCACCATATACAGTATTTTAAGTATGGTCTCAGTTGTGCCATTGATAGAAAGGTCAACACTCTCTAGCATCATAACATAATGTCTCTGTGTACCCTGGGGTGTATTTCTTTACTCATATTGTTTCCTTGATTGTTTTAACAGAGTTGATGTGTTTTCTTAGGGTTCATCTATCACAAAACAATTTAAAATGCCTCACAAAACCCCACTACCTTGGAAAGAATGTATTTATGTTTTCTTTGGCTCAGAGTGAATAACTCAGGTACTACCATGTCCCTGAGGCCTTGTTCTTTAGGTTCTTTCTGTTTAAAGAAAATACACTTAGGTCAAACACTGAAAAAGGAACTGTGTTTACAGCAGTGAAAACTTGTGAAAAATTGCTTGGCAAGCAAACTTTCTTAGCAAAGTTCTCTTGCTGAATTTAAGAACCTTAAAGCTTAAAGAGCCCATAGCCTTATGCTATTTAAAACTATAGATAATTTAAAATTAGTATTAAAGAAAACAAAGCCTTTGATTAATGAAAAGAAAGATATTGTTTGATTTTCTACCTGTGTCAATAGTACTCGTCCAAGACTAAAATGAAAGATTGTTTCATTCCTGTGACAATCTTAAATGGACTGAGCATGTCTTACATGCCTGGTTTGCACTTCTGTGTCTGGAGCGTAAGAATGCATTAACATGCAGGACTTGAGAGACGATGTCTTTTATTTTTTGCCTATACAGTTTTGTAAACACACAATCATAAATGTGTATTTACATAGAACAGTGGAGTTTCACAAGTCACTGTAAATTGCTTTATGATAAATTGAGGTAAGTTGGAAACATATTCCCTAGTTTTCCATTTCCTGTATGTTTCTGGGTTAGGTTTGGTCACAGGAGGAATCTGTGCTAGATTTAGAAGTCGGAAGCAAGTGATCTGCACAGAGCTACAGGCATTATTGCAGTCCACACACACTGTTGATAGCCATCTCAGATGGAAGGCACCTATGTTTTAAATCCTTCTACTCTGCAATTTGGGGTGCTGGATTTTGCATAAAGAAAAATGTTTACTCAAAGCCACAGATTGGGTTTCTGGTTGTTTAGTACCTTATGTTCTTAAAATGCTTAGAAAGACTGTTCTTGTTTTGCAATATCAACTTAAATAAGATTCTACAAACACTGGAAGAATCCACGGAAGAGGACAAAACTGAAAAGAAATAAAAAGAAATTATAGGCAAATGAGAAAGACCTAGCTGACTCAAACTCATGTCCATCGAGTCGGTGATGCCATCCAACCATCTCATTCTCTGTCATCCCCTTCTCCCCCTGCCTTCAATCTTTCCCAGCATCAGGGTCTTTTCAATTGAAGTCAGCTCTTCGCATCAGGTGGCCAAAGTATTGGAGTTTCAGCTTCAGCATTAGTCCTTCCAATGAACACCCAGGACTGATCTCCTTTAGAGTGGACTGGATAGATCTCCTTAGAGTCCAAGGGACTCTCAAGAGTCTTCTCCAACACCCCAGTTCGAAAGCATCAATTCTTCGGTGCTCAACTTTCTTTATAATACAATTCTCACATCCATACATGGCTACTGGAAAAACCAACAGACCTTTGTTGGCAAAGTACTGTCTCTGCTTTTTAATATGCTGTCTCGGTTGGTCATAACTTTTCTTCCAAAGAGCAAGTGTTTTTTAATTTCATGGCTGCAGTCACCATCTGGAGTAATTTTGGAACACCCAAAAATAAAGTCTCGCACTGTTTTCATTGTTTCACCATCTATTTCCCATGAAGTGATGGGACCAGATGCCATGATCTTAGTTTTCTGAATGTTGAGTTTTAAGCCAACTTTTTCACTCTCCTTTCACTTTCATCAAGAAGCTATTTATTTCTTCGCTTTCTGCCATAAGAGTGGTGTCATCTGCGTATATGAGGTTACTGATATTCCTCCCAGCAATCTTGATTTCAGCTTGTGCTTCATCCATCCCAGTGTGTCTCATGATGTACTCTGCATATAAGTTAAGTAAGCAGGGTGACAATATACAGCCTTGATGTACTCCTTTTCCTATTTGGAACCAGTGTGTTGTTCCATGTCCAGTTCTAACTGTTGCTTCTTGACCTGCATACAGATTTCTCAGGAGGCAGGTCAGGTGGTCTAGTAGTCTCATCTCTTTAAAAATTTTTCATAGTGTGTTGTGATCCACATAGTAATATTAAAAAATAAAATAATACCATGAAAATTTTTATTATTATATATTCTTTAAAGACAATTTAGACATAATAATCACCTATGAACAATGCAATTTAAATTTATAATTTAAATATCCAAACCTAACATAATAAAATAAAATTATAAAAAAGTTTTCCAGTGTATTTCACAAAAATTATTAACACATTTTGCTTCATTTGAACCTAAAAATTAGCCAGAAAAGTGTGCAAAATTAAAGCTCTGACAAAGTTTATTATCCACATTGTTTCAAATTCAGCAAATCAAATTTCAAATATTTCATGAAGTACAAATGTCTATATTAGTATAAAACTGAATGAGGAAACAGCTACACAAGTATCCTAAAGGAGAAATAATAAATAGTTAATAGTGAAATATTGACCAAGACTTTACTCAAAGCTTAATTTTTCTGTATATAAAGTGAGATAAAACAACCCCCCATATATATATTAATTTACATTTTTATGGCATTTTAATAACTTATTCAGGTTTTATGTCTAGACTTTCCCTTTGCAAAATTCTAAGCACTTGACTTCTCATCATTTTCTTGACATTTGAATTATTTTTCAAAAAATAAAAGCTTGTATTTTGCCAATTGAAAACTATTTTTTCCTGTCAAATGGGGAAAAAAATTGTAACTTAAGACAATTTGAAAAGCAAACAGGAATAGAACCTATCTTTTCTACTCTTTACAGATAAATCCAGTATGATCCTCTCTCACATACTTTATTTCTCTCACATACTGACCTTAGGGAAATCCCCCATCTTATTTTGTCCATTTCAACCAAGGGGGGGAAAAATATTATACATCCTCAATTCCAGGATTACATGAAACACACTGATTATATTGTTCATATCTGTCTTTCCAATTTGTTCCTAATATTATCCATGATCTTGTTTCATTTCTTACAATTTGATTTATTTAAATATTTGTACTTTGCAAAGCATTGTTGCTTATTGTGTTCTTTGAAATGTTTAAATGGAATGTAATTTTAACTTCTGAAATATATAATTATAGAGACTTAAGGAATCTTAGCTTTCTTAAGCAAATCTGCCCTGTTTTATAAGAAAACCCATTGAATATGCTAATTATTTAAATCCTTCTTAATGCAATGTTAATAAATGTAGATTTAATTTTAAAACATTATTTATAACTACATTAAAATAGACATCTACATTTCAGAAGTCTGTGAGATACATTAAATCTCTAACTCAACAAATAGTAAGCATCAAGGATATACCTGGCACCATGCTAGTTACCAAATATACAGAGACACTTATATTATGATGACATCAACAGTCCTTTCTACTAAAACAGAGGTTCACCCTGAGTTATTATTTTGATATCTGGGAGTTGAGTATATGAAAGATTAATTTTATCTTGATAGATACTGGTGGTCAAGTAACTCTCTGAAGTGAAGAAGTGAAGTGAAGTCACTCAGTCATGTCCAACTTTTTGCGACCCCTTAGACTATAGCCTACCAGGCTCCTCTGTCCATGGGATTTTCTAGGCAAGAGTACTGGAGTGGGTTGCCATTTCCTTCTCCAGTGGATCTTCCCAACCCAGGGATTGAACCCAGGATCCCATATTATAGGCAGATGCTTTACCATCTGAGCTACCAGGGAAGGGAAGTAACTCTCTACTAAGTCACTTCAGTCGTGTCTGACTCTGTGCGACCCCATAGATGACAGCCCACCAGGCTCCCCTGTCCCTGGGACTCTCCAGGCAAGAACACAGGAGTGGTTGCCAGTAACTGTCTATATTACCTTAAAGAGCCCTACAACTGTTCATCCATACTTTTGGCGATATGTACTCCAGTAGGCTTCCCTAGTGGCTCAGTTGGTAAATAATCTGCCTGCAATGCAGGAGACCCGGGTTCCATCTCTGGGTTAGGAAGATCCCCTGGAGAAGGGAAAGGCTATCCACTCCAGTATTCTTACCTGCAGAATTCCATGGACAGAGGAGCCTGGCAGACTACAGTCCTTAGGATCACAAAGAGTAGGACATAACTGTGAGACTAATTTTCACTCGGAGAAGGCAATGGCACCCCACTCCAGTACTCTTGCCTGGAAAATCCCATGGATGGAGGAGCCTGGTGGGCTGCAGTCCATGGGGTCCCTAAGAGTTGGACACGACTGAGCGACTTCACTTTCACTTTTTCACTTTCATGCATTGGAGAAGGAAATGGCAATCCACTCCAGTTTTCTTGCCTGGAGAATCCCAGGGGCAGGAGAGCCTGGTGGGCTGATGTCTATGAGGTCAGGCAGAGTCGGACAAGACTGAAGTGACTTAGCAGCAGCAGTAGCAGTAGACCAGGCTTCCCAGGTGGCGCTAGTGCTGAAGAACTTGCCTGACAATGCGGCAGACATAAGAGATGCCAGTTCTATCCTTGGGTTGGAAAGATCCCCATCAAGGAGGGCATGGCAACCCACTCCAGTATTCTTGCCTTGAGAATCCTATGGACAGAGAAGCCTGGTGGGCTACAGTCCATGGGGTCACAAAGAGTTGTGTCTGACTAAAGTGACTTAGCACACATGCACACACTCTGATAGACTCCTGGAGTAGCCACCTGGAAGACATTGATCCTTAGGCAAGTTATTTAACACTTTTGTGCTTACGATGCATCATCTAGGTGATAGGGTTATTCCAAATGAATATTCCATGAACAACATTTTGCACTGGATCTCTCTCCATTACTAAAAGAATGAGTAGTTTCCTTAGCATCAAACAAGCAGATTCTTGCAAATTCATAAGAAACATGTTCAGTAATGTTAATCTATCTTAATCAATTGATTTCTCCTCAGTAACTTTTAATTTTAGGAAATAGTTGGGTTAAAACTTGATATTTTTCCATGGATAAGCATAGATAATCCTATAAAAGGACACATCATGTCTAATTTTATATTTTTCCCTGAAACATTCATATTTTTTTTTAGTTTGATGTGTTACCATTTAGACTTCATGTTAGGCAGGTGATAATTGGTCAAGTTTTACACAGGACAGTGCTTTCAAAAAGTTTATGATATAAAGAGAAACTAAAATACATTGAAACTAAAGTACATTGATATAAAGGGAAACTAAAATACATTGAAGTGTGTTATACAAGTTTTAAAATTCATTTCATAGCTTCTTCTAGCATGTTTTAAGTTATTTTCCCACTTTTTGTTTAATCCTCTCATTGAAGTACCCAATGGTGCAGAAAACTGTAACTGTTAGATAAGTAAGCTTTAAAGAATGGTGCCATATTTTTTTTTAACAAAACAAAAATAGAAGACATTTTTTTCATGAATAAATTTGCAATCTCTGGAGATATATCTCATTTTATCTCATTTACTTCATTTTATCTCATTTACTTCATTTTATCTCATCTTCAGAGAATTATGCCCATAATGAGTTATGTTGTAGAGTTTTATGCCTTTTACAGATAAATAAGGATTTATATAAATTGTTAACCCATTCCACTCATGTCAAAGTAGATACACCATTCCATGTATTGCTCTTTGAAAATTAGTTCTTTAAAATTGTCCATTATCTTCATTAGGGAACATACATTTTAAGGTATATGCCAGACTTTTTCAAATTTGTAAGAAAAGATGCTCAACTTTTACACTGAAAGAAAAAGTTAATTGAAACATTATAAATATTGTCATGTATGTAAAACTTATGGATTAAAAGATACCAAATTTTATTGCTTTGAATTTGCAAGCTCTATTTTAAGATTCTAAAAACAAGATAGATGATATACCTTTGATCCTTCTTTTCTTTTAATATTTGAATCCAATTTTGAATAAAATTGTTATATCACTTAATAATCATTAATGGGTAGATTTTCTCTTTTTTGCTTATTTCAAACATGTATATATGTTACTATGGAAATATACACACATATTTTATCATAAATCAAATGCATATTATACCATATTTATTATAATTTTGTCTTAGAAATTATTTCATAAAATATAAAGCTTTAGCAACAGAAACATTTTACTAATAGCATTTTGTAACAAGATAATAGAGTATTAATACCTTCAAAATTGTTATCCTTTTAGGTATAATATATGAAAGAGCCAACTACCAGGCAAGACCATAGGATTCTTATTAGAGAATAACTAGTTGATTGCTTTGGAAGCATTTCTTTTCTTTTTTATTCAGTTGAGATATAATTGATGAATAATATTGTATTAGTTCTATGTGTATAAGGTAAATATTTGATAAATGTTTATATTGCAAAATGATTACTACACTAAGTGTAGTTAACATTCATTGCTACACAATTATAATTTTTCCATGATAAATTTAAGATCTACTCTATTAGCATCTTTCAAATATATAATACAGTATTGTTAGCCATAGTCTGGATTTGTGTACTAAATCCACAGGATAACTAGAAGTTTATACCTTTTGACCATCTTCATCCATTTCACTTGATTCTCCCAATATCTTAACTTCAGAATCCAGTGTCTTTATCTAAACTGCTACACAAAGAGAGTTCTACACAAACTTGTACATTTAAAGACTAGGTTGCTGAAACCCCTCCCAATTCATTATCAGAATTCATACTAATGACAATCAGCAGGCTTTTAAAAAAAGTTTGGAAGCAAGTTCAGTTCAGTTAAGTTGCTCAGCTGTATCCGACTCTTTGAGACCCCATGGACCACGGCATGCCAGGCTTCCCTGTCTGTCACCAACTCCCAGAGCTTGCTCAAACTCATGTCCATCGAACCAATGATGCCATCCAACCATCTCATCCTCTGTTGTCCCCTTGTCCTCCTGCCTTCAGTCTTTCCCAGCATAAGGGTCTTTTCCAATGAGTCAGCTCTTTGCATCAGGTGGCCAAAGTATTGGAGTTTCAGATTCAGCATCAGTCCTTCCAATGAATATTCAGGACTGATTTCCCTTAGGATTGGCTAGGTTGATCTCCTTGCAGTCCAAAGGACTCTCAAGAGTCTTCTCCAACACCACAGTTCAAAAGCATCAATTCTTTGGCACTCAACTTTCTTTATGGTCCATCTCTTACATCCATACATGACTACGGGGAAAACGATAGCTTTGACTAGACAGACCTTTATCAGCATAGTAATGTCTCTGATTTTTAATATGCTGTCTAGATTATTCATAACTTTTCTTCCAAGGAGCTGCTGCTGCTGCTGCTAAGTCGCTTCAGTCTTGTCCAACTCTGTGCGACCCCATAGATGGAAGACCACTAGGCTCCCCCGTCCCTGGGATTCTCCAGGCAAGAACACTGGAGTGGGTTGCCATTTCCTTCTCCAATGCATGAAAGCGAAAAGTGAAAGTGAAGTCGCTCAGTCGTGTCCGACTCTTAGCGACCCCATGGACTGCAGCCTACCAGGCTCCTCCATCTGAGGGATTTTCCAGGCAAGCAAGTGTCTTTAAATTTCATGCCTGAAGTCACCATCTGCAGTGACTTTGGAGTCCAAGAAACCAAAGACTGTCACTGTTTCCATTGTGTCCCCATCTATTTGCCATGAAATGATGGGATCAGATGCCATGATCTTCATTTTCTGAATGTTGAGTTTTAAGCCAGCTTTTTCACTCTCCTCTTTCACTTTCCTCAAGATGCTCTTTAGTTCCTCTTTGCTTTCTGCCGTAAGGGTGGTGTTATTTGCATATCTGAGGTTATTAATATTCTCCCAGCAATCTTGATTCCAGCTTGGAATTCATCCAGCCCAGCATTTCGCTTGATGTACTCTGCAAATAAGTTAAATAAGTCGGGTGACAAAATACAGCCTTGATGTACTCCTTTCCCAATTTGAAACCAGTCCGTTGTTCCATATCAGGTTCTAACTGTTGCTTCTTGACCTGGATACAGATTTTTCAGGAAGCAGGTAAGGTGGTCTGGTATTTCCATCTCTAAGAATTTTCCACAGTTTATTGTGATCCACACAGTCAAAGGCTTTAGCATAGTCAGTGAAGCAGAAGTAAATATTTTTCTGGAGTTTTACTTTTTATGTGATCCAGAGGATGTTGCCAATTTGATCTCTGGTTCCTCTGCCTTTTCTAAGTCCAGCTTGAAGGGTATACAAATATTGAAAATCACTGTATATTTAGTATTGTCTGGACACTGAGAAAGGGAAAATATAATTAGTAAAGATGTCAATGGAATAGAGATAGCCAGGAAATGTAGGGGACTACAGGCTGTTTTAATAGTGTTCTGTCTTCACCTTACAGTAAATATAAATTCAGAAATTTCAAATTGCATAGGTCGGGATAAAGGCAGAGCAAATTAGTACAAGAAGGTTTGCATTTCATCCAGGTTATAGTGGCTGTCTAGAGAAGGATTTAGAGAAGAGTAAAAGAGATTGTTGGGCTTCTATGGTAGCTCAGCTGGTAAAGAATCCACCTGCAATGCAGAAGACCCCAGTTTGATTCCTGGGTCAGGAAGATGCATTTGAGAGGGGATAAGCTACCCATTCCAGTATTCTTGGGCTTCCCTGGTGGCTCAGTTGGTAAAAAATCTGAAGGCAGGAGACCTGGGTTCGATGCCTGGATTGGGAAGATCCCTGGAAGAGGGCATGGCAACCCACTCCAGTATTCTTGCCTGCACAATCCCCATGGACAGAGGATCCTGGCAGGCTGCAGTCTGTGGGGTCACAAAGCATCAGACATGATGGAGCAACTAAGCACAGCACAGCACAAAAGATTTTGCTGCTGCAACGCATGAAGAAAAAATGGTGATTTGGGCTGGGTGGCGACTAGGTGATAAATCTCTCAGATCAGTCCACCTTTTGGATTGATTTGAGAGACATTTAGAAGGGAATATCTATAGGAAATCCAAGATGTTAGTATCTATGATGACTCCTGGATTTTCAATTTATATAACCAGATAAATGGCAGAGTATGGAAGAAATACAGATTTGGATAGAAAGAAGATTAATTCAATCTTGCTTCATTAGTAATAGGTGGTTTTAAGTGATTCCAAGAAATAAGTCCAAATATGGTCCAATCAGTAGCCATTAAGCTATTTAAATAAAATGAAACAATTTAGTTTCACCCCATTTCAAGTGCTCAATAGCCACACATATCTACTTGCTACTGTTTTGGCCAGTACAGATACAGAACAATTCGATGATAATGGAATATTTTGTGGAGCTGAATTGATCTAAATTAAACCTCAGTTTGTGATTTGTTCATAGATAACTGTAAATATAAAGGTTAGATGAAGAATAACAGGCTAGGCTGAAACATGCAGAATGCCATCTTTCAATAGAAGTAAAATAGTTATGAAGGCCAGGAATAGTCTATATAATAAATCCAAGAAGAGAAATCTTCAAAATATAGGGATTTGTGAACAGGTTGACACCACCCTTATGGCAGAAAGTGAAGAACTAAAGAGCTTCTTCATGAAAGTGAAGAGCTTCATAAAAGTGAAAGAGGAGAGTGAAAAAGTTGGCTTAAAGCTCAACATTCAGAAAACTAAAATCACAGCATCTGGTCCCATCACTTCATGGCAAATAGATGGGGAAACAGTGGCAGAATTTATTTTGGGGGGCTCCAAAATCACTGCAGATGGTGACTGCAGCCATGAAATTAAAAGATGCTTACTCTCTGGAAGGAAAGTTATGACCAACCTAGACAGCATAATAAAAAGCAAGGATATTACTTTGCCAACAAAGGTCCGTCTAGTCAAGCTATGCTTTTTCCAATAGTCATGTATGGATGTGAGTTTTGAACTATAGAGAAAGCTGAGCACCGAAGAATTGATGCTTTTGAACTGTGGTGTTGGAGAAGATTGTCTTCTTAATAGTCTTGAGAAAATTCAAGTCCCTTGAACTCAAGGAAATCCGTCCAATCCATCCTAAAGAGATCAGTCCTGAGTATTCATTGGAAGGAATAATGTTGAAGCTGAAACTCCAATACTTTGGCCACCTGATGTGAAGAGTGACTCATTTGAAAAGACTCTGATGCTGGGAAAGATTGAAGGCAGGAGGAGAAAGGGACGACAGAGGATGAGATGGCTGGATGGCATCACCGACTCAATGGACATGAGTTTGGATAAACTCCAGGAGTTGTTGATGGACAAGAAGCCTTGGCGTGCTGCAGTCCATGGGGTTGCAAAGAGTTGGACACGATTGAGTGACTGAACTGAAATGAACTGATCTGATCAGGTTTGAGGGCTTCTGAGAAGCTAAGTAAGATGAGAAAGTCAATATAGCCACTGGGGTTGGAAACAGAGACCTGTGCAAAAGTTAGTGAGACTTTCTATTTTCAGAAGCATATTACAGTGTAATCTAGAAGGGAGTGGCTTAAAGATCTAATGAGCATTACATTATGGACTTGTAGTTGTGAAAAGGAGAGAGATTGCAGTAGTTTCAAGATCATGAAAGGTTAAGTAGATTGATCTATCTGTCCGTCTATCTATGATTTATTTTAAAAAATAAATTTTATTTTAAAAAAATTTAGAAAGAACAACTTGAAGAATTATCCTGTTGAAAGGAAAGGGAGATAAATATACAAGAGGAAGAAATAATATACAGTGTAAAGTCCATAGGAAAGAGAAGAGATTAAGACAAAGCAAAAAAAAAAAAAAAAGGACAGATTATCCTGAGATAGGTTTACCCAGTTTACCAAAGTTCCTGTGATTTTAACACCTTTTGAATGATCTTCAAATATATTGGGATTTTTCCTCTATTTTGAAGTAATCTGAGCATCTAATTTATAAACACACATTAAATATATTTTATTTATGTTTCTGTTTTTATACTTGTCTGTTGCTTATATTTGTTTTTCCATAACAACTTCAGTAAAATGAGGCAATGAAGTTTCATTAATCCATGCAAGACTCCTCTGTATGTCTCCCACGTGGCAGTAACTTACCACACATTCACCCCTTTCTCTCTCCAAGGGAGTGGAACATTGTTAATGAGTTAGATTTATTAACTACGTGGTCAGATTTATGTTTTAGGTATTTCTTCCTCAGTTAAGTAGAGAAAAATTCTAAGCCAAAGAAAGACAAGTTAGGGAGGATAGTAGAAGGAGACTGCAATAAGCCAGAAGAGAAATAATAACAGTCAGTGTTATCTAGGATAAGAATGAGGAATGTCAAGACAATGAACAGCAATAACAAAATCAGAATGCTATACAGAATTACTTAGAACATAAAAAATGTCAGTGGCTTCCTGACTGTGTTGCTTTTTAATATTTTTGTCTAAGATTTAGTATCAATAACAGGATTACAGTATGTATTAGCTCTGTCTAGTGTTTGTATACATAGATACATTACAGATACATAGTATATGTCGAGATAGTGAATAGATACAGATTATATGCATATTTATAGCTAATTAATATGTATATTTGCATCAAATTTTACCAAATTCTAATATTTGATTTGCCCAGTTAGTGGTTTACAGAGATGAAGTATTGTGTTTACATTTATTATATTTTAGAGTATATTAAGATAAAAATTATAGTTAAGAATAGAAAATCAAGAATATTTAAAAGTGATGAGAATGTAATCATTTAAAATGTATACAGAGGTCTCAGTATATTGTGTTTTCAATGCCATTGCAGAATTTCCATGCTCCCCTAAGACTTCGTAGAACTTAAATTATTTCTGTGATCTCTATATGCTCTGATAATCATAAAGCTCAGTCATAATTCTTTGTTCAACTTTGGATTCACACATACAATTGTCTCCATCTGACTGAATTTTATTATTAAAATGATCAAAATTTGCTCAAAATACTACAAATGGAATCAGTCATTTTCACAACATGTGTTCTTTCTATATATTTGTTTATCTTAGCTGCTGTGCTCAGAATATAACTAGTCACCAAGCCCAGAAACTTGAGTATTATTCTAAATTCCACATGCATCCTTACTCCACTGTTTTACTCAAAGGTTCTGATTCACTAATAATTTCTATTTAATGTTAATCTTGGTCTACTTCACTCCACTGACAATATTCCCTTTAATAACGAAAGACATTGCAAACTCAGTTCAAAGTTTATGCAAAATGCATTTCCACTTGTTTGGCTATGTCTCTTTATAGTCATACATGCTGTAAAAGCACTCACAGCCTCCAGAATGCTTTGAATATCCTGTGTCCAGAAATAGAGTCTATACTGTGCACTCTCATCTCCTACATTGCATTAATAGACTAGTTGTAATGCTTTGGGGGATTATTTGGGGAAATAACTCCCATGGTAGTTCTGAACTGAAAACGTCTCCCATTTGCATGAACAGTGTCAGATAATCCCCCTAGCTGCAACTTCTGAAATTTTGTTCAATAATCACTGCATGCCCCCTGCATCTAGCTTTCCTTTTTTCCTTCATATTTTAGCTCAGAAATTCCAAAATTTATATTTGTACTGGTCATGAATAGAGTTATAATTGGGGAAAAAACTAGATGATCATTGATTAGCATACCTCAAAAGAACATGTAGAAAACTGACCAATGTCCCTATTGGAAGCAAGGTTTCTCTACTCTGTTTCCATTTTCCTTTTGTCTTTACTTTCCTGTCATATCACCTAATTCTCCAACCATGATAAAGATACTCTGCATGGTTGTGGGAACACTTTCCCTGAATCCTAATTTATGTTGTAAGAGCATTAGAAAAAGATTGTTTTCTATCATTCATGCTTAGAAATATGCTGGGTAAGATCTTTGATCACCTGACTTAATCCTATTCCTACAATCATAAGCATAACAGGGTTCTGTGTGTAAGTTGTGTAACCAGAAGAATGAGTAGAAAGGCAGACACAACGTTCAGCACTTTTGGTAGTTATAATAAATATATTTTATTTCAAAAATATGTTCATCATGTTTGATTATAATTTTAATTTTGAATATTACCTTTAGTCAACACATATTTAGAAAATCTGTTGTATTTGATTCTTCCATTTATTTACTACAAACAGAAAGGAAAAATAACCCCTTTCTTCTGCTTCTTGGTACATTTAGTCCTACTGCTTCAGGAAACAGCAGAAAAAATACAATATTAGTATATTCTTTCTTGTTCTTCCCACAGTGACCAGAGATAAAGCTCAGCATGAATGAATATATAGTGAATGATGCTAAGGTCATCTTGGCATATGTTCTGAAAAATCAAGCAGGCCTGAGTTTGTTAAATGCCAATTCCACCACAATCTGGATATAATGAGGACATAATGATGAAAGTATTCAGAAGTTCTCTTATGCTAGGTTGTGTTCTTCAGACTTTAGATCTAAAGGAACTGTGGGTTTACTTGTCCAAAGTAGATTCTTGGCAAGTTGATCTCCTACAAATGTCCACAAAAGCCAACCATTGTTCTTAGGGAGACAACTCTGGGTGTGGCTAAGATGGAGGGTCAAGAAACCAGTCTGACATGTTATGCACATGCAAGGCCAGGCTTGGAATCTTGTAATTAGCCTCCTAATTACATCATGAGGGGTGATGTACATGATGTCCATTGTCAGGGAACATTTAACAGGAGGATTTCTGTGTGCTGTTTTCTGTCTCTCATAAATCCTCTGTTCCTTATCAGTTCCTGACAACAGAACGAGTGGAGCAGCACACTGCTCCCAAGACTGAAGGACTGAGGTCACAGGATGAAAATGCATGTGTGGATTTTTAAAAGGAATGAATATTTGTCATTCCTTATGACAAAACTGCTTAGTCATGACCCTCTTTCTTGAGGTATGGATTGTCTTCTGACCTTATGACTATTGCTAATTCCTTGTTTCCTTGATAACAGTTGCTGTATGTTTGGTTTTCTGATCTTTATCATTGTCTAAAGAAATTCCTTGTATAACAGCCTATATATATTCACAGAAAGATCATTAAAGCACGTTTGCTCCACCAGAGACTTGGGTCCCTGTGTCTTTCTCTCTCTCTCTCTCTCTCCCTCCGGCTAATTCTCTGGAGCATGGAAATCCGCCGAGCTCACTCTCCTGCCCACGCTTTCAAGACCTCCTCGACAGAACCTGTGCCTTCGTGAGTGAATCAAGCCCTGTTCTAGGGTTTTATTGGTTCTCTGTGTAAACCAGGGAATACTAGCCTCTTTCTATCTTTCACTTTCTTATCGTGGACTCTGGACCGCCAGGTTCCAGTCCATTAAAGGACCGCGACAGTACATCACGAGAACATTGATGTTGGTCCAACCGGGGATGCTGAGCCAGGTGATCAGGACTGGAGCCAAGGGGCTGGCCATGAGTGCTACTCCCAGATCCTAATCATGCCAGGGGAGGGATAATGATTTCTTAACCATGCAGTCTAACTAACCAGTCTAAGGGTTTTGTCCTATCAGAGTCTAGAAACTGGTCTTGCTCTATTCCTAGGCTCTAACCCAGAGTGTAACTGGTTACAAGGGATCCAAACTTCTGCCACCTACCCAGACTCAGTTTTCCCTCAAAACTGTTCCATCAACCTTGATGTGTGTATTCTCTGACCATTTATTTGATCTTGTTCACTTGATATTATATTCACAGTTGTTTTTCCTCATTTTTCAAAATACTTTTCTATAGGTAAACTCACAATCTAGCATTATAGCTTCCCACCAAGGCTACACAAACTTCCTCTACTGTCCAAAATATCCTTTACCTTTTCATAGTAAACATTCATTCTTTAGATCCCAAGTCAAGTATCACTAGTCCTTCATGTTTTACCTTATTTCCTGACAGAAATAGATAGAAATAATCACTATAATTTGTAACAGTTTTGTAGTTTCTACATATGTCTAGAAAAGAACATAAAAATTGCAAATTTAATTATTTGTTTGCATGATTGCCTCCTGTAGAAAAATGTGTTTTTCCAGGGCAGGCCCCATTCATCTTTTTATTTCTCTCTTAGCCACATGCCCAAACTAGAATAAACATTTGATAAATTTGTGGCACAGAAATTGGCATGAAAACACCACTCAAAATCCACTGTGTCAGAAATAACCAAAACATTTAGATAATAAAGTTCAAAGCTAAATTTTGAATGAAAATGATGCCACCATCTGGCTTATCTCAAAGAAAGAATTAGAAAAGTAATCTCACAGAGTACTGACTACAAAATCAAATGTATTGGGTAACTTGGAGAAATAAAAATTTACCAGTAATGATTTAAATTGTCACTCATTGTTTTAAAGTTACATTGAAAAATTTGAGCTTGAACTACTCTCTGGTTATTTCATGGTACTTGATAGAGCATCTGAGGACATTGGATAAATGGCCTCTCTTGATCACAATTCATGATGCATTGGTTTAAAAGAAGTACCTATAATTCCTGTCACTTGTATCATTTAATTATGCATTTGTGTATTCTTCAGAAGTATGTAGCTTAATAACAATGATTAATTTTTAAAATACAATTTTATAGTGTCATTTATCCAAGAAAACATCTCCCTTAAATTTGTAGGTTGCAATTATTTCTTAAGTGAATGCCATATCTTGTGCTCTATACCATATTTTATTTTTCATGAAGATTTATCTTTCTTCTACACCATGCTGCATATTTTTAAATCATTGATAAAAATTTGCAAATATATTAGACATTTAGATTTCTCATTTTGGAATGCATACATGAGATTCAGGCAAACAGAATAAATGGAAGTTTTCCCTTTTCAAGAGGCAGTAATCATGTAAACAGATACAATGAAAGTGAATCAGATGAGAGGAAAGCCCAGAGAAGTTGCAGAACCAATAAAGAGAAGGCAGCTGCCAGTATTCCTGAGGAGTACTTGAATGCATGGGACGTGTTCACCAAGCATGCTTATGAATATGTACTTTCAACAACAGAGATCCTGCATTTAGACTGAAGTTGAAATAAGCACAAGAAAACAAACAAGAGCAAAATTCCCTAGAGAAGGCTCTTGTCTGTCTGATTAAAATTTTGCAATGAGCATATAAATTAACAATGAATTTTTAAAGCAAATGCCCTGTGGTACATTTTAGTTAAACTGAAAACAAGCAAGCCAATTGATCCCATTACTACTTCACAGACATCTCTTTGCTCCAAAATATTATCAAAGTTGAGAACTTTCTAAGGAAATCTGAAGAGAGAGTAAAATGATGAAAAATGTCAGAAATGTGCTGTAGATTTTCTTAAAAACTGTATCTTCTCCACTTTAGCTAGAAATGGACAAGGAAACAAGTCCCTTCCTGTGTACACTTCATCATTAGAAAATAAATGTCATGCCAGTCCCACAAAACACATGCCAAACACGAGTTAACATGAAGGATCAGGTTGTCAAGTCAGACTCACACAAATCCGTGATCTTATTCAGTTAACCTTTATTAACAATTTCAAGTAAATGAGCTCTTAAGGGTCATGAGTGATGCATGGTGAGGTATAGGGATTTTTAGCGTGCCTTTGTACCTACAACAGATGTACACACTCTCACTAAAGTAAAAATTGAGGTCTCAACTTAGGAAAATGTTGAGTGTCCTCACAGTCAAGACCAGATTCAATTACAAACCACCTCCCTTTTCTATTCAAATAGTCATATAGCATATGTGACATTTTCCAGGGAGCCATGGTTCCTTCATCCACAGATACCAACTGCATTATATAAGTAAACTAAGACTACATAAGTAATCTTAGGTCATGTTTATCTTACATTTGGTATGTTTACAGGATATAAATCTATATACCATATATCTTTTCATATATTGTATAGCATATCTTTTGTGTCATATAAAGACTCTTTTGCATTAATTTATTTGCCAAAAGGTCAGTTATTACAATGTTCATAAGGAGATTAGACTAGGATCACCTATCTGCCTTCTTTCCTCCTTGAATTTTCAACCCTCCACCTCATAAATAAGAGCAAAATGGATTGCAAGTTGCTCCTTGACTCCATTCACCCTGGCATGCATTTAACAAATTTGGTTTTAATTAACAGCAAATCTAATTAACTTTCCCTGGTATCCACTTAAATTGGGCTTTGGACAAGACAATGTAAGGGGCTTATTGTAAGAATTTCAGGTACCAATAAGCAGCAGTGAATCACTGAATATTTCTGGTAAACTTCTGACATTAAGGAGTCAATTAAAATAAGGTAAGGCACAAAATATCCTTCCCTTTACTACCAGTGCCTGAAGAATGTAATGTATAGGGGAAGCATGGTAAATGTTGTCAAATTAGATTTCTTTAATGCAGAGACATCCCTGATTTTTGAAACAGAAACTTCAATTTAGAGACTCAATTTAGTTCTCTTGCATTCTAATTTAAACCTCTAAAAAGTTTTTATTCACATCATTTCAAAATAAGTTAAATTTGACAAGTTTCACCATTATCAAACTTTGTTTTTTAGCTCTAATAAAAAAAATATATAAATCCTTCTTGAGTAGCAGATAAAAATAAATAAACCTAGCAGAAAAAGTAATACTTTTCTCAATCTTTCAAAACCATGTTACAAAAATAAATAACAGCAGTAAAATGTATACTCTGTAATAAAAAAATAAATATACCTAACAGAACTGTTTAATTGACCCCTACCATCTTTTATTAAATAGCAAAGTTTTAGCCACAAACTTTAAACCAAAAGGCTTAATCTATTTAAAAACTTTACTATCATCATATTTGTAAACTTTTTAAACAAATTTCTATAAAATTTCATAGAAAAGCCCCTTTTCCATAATTTAAGTGCTACTTTGTAAATGCCAAAACATTAAAGAAAAAGCTCATCAACCCCAATGTCTATTTTTAAAAATGAACTTTCAAAAATTACTTGCCTTCTCAAACTAACCATTGAAAGGGAGATCACAAATAAATAAAATGTGTAATATGAGTTTGTATTGGTAGAATCAATGATTGCCCCATTTCACATGCTTGCGTGGTAATGCTCAAAATCCTTCAATCTAGGCTTCAACAATTCATGAACCAAGAAATTCCAGATGTACAAGCTATATTTAGAAAGGCAGAGGAGCCAGAAATCAAATTGCCAATATCCAATGAATCATAGAACAAGTAAGACAATTCCAGAAAAACATCTACCTCTGTTTCATTGACTAGAGTAAAGCCTTTGACTGTGTGGATCACAACAAACTGTGAAAAATTCTTAAAGAGATGAGAAAACCAAATCACCTTACCTTCCTCCTGAGAAACATGTATGCAGGTCAAGAAGCAACAGTTAGAACTGGACATGGTACAATGGACTGGTTCAAAATTGGGAAAGGAGTATGTCAAAGCTGTATATTGTCACCCTGATTATTTAACTTCTATGCAGAGTACATCATGGAAAATATGGGACTGGGTGAATCCCAAGATGGAATCAAGATTGCCAGGAGAAATAGCACCAGCCTCAAATATGCAAATGAGACCACCATAATGGCAGAAAGAGAAGAGAAACTAAAGAGCTTTGATGAGGGTGAAAGAAGAGAATGAAAAGCTGGCTTAAAACTCCACATTCAAAAAACAATAAAATCGTGGCATCTGGTCCCATCACTTCATAACAAATAGATGGGGAAAAAATGGCAAGAATGGCAGATTTTATTTTCTTGGGCTCCAAAATCACCGTGGATGGTGATTGCAGCCATGAAATTAAAAGATGCTTACTCCTTAGGGAAAAAACTATGACAAACCTAGATAGCATATTCAAAACCAGAGCCATTACTTTGCTGGCAAAAGTCCACATAGTCAAAGCTATGATTTTTCCAGTAGTCAGGTACAGATGTAAGATTTGGACCATAAAGAAGGCTGAGCACTGAAGAATTGATTCTTTCAAACTGCAGTACTTAGGAAGACTCTTGAGAGTCCCTTGGACTGCAAGATCAAACCAGTTAACCATAAAGGAAATCAGTCCTGGATATTCATTGCAAGGATTGATACTGAAGCTCCAATCCTTTGACTTCCTGATGCAAAGAGCAGACTCATTGGAAAAGACCCTGATGCTGGGAAAGATTGAGGGTAGGAGAATAAAGGGGCAACAGAAGATAAAATGGTTAGATAGCATCACTGACTCAATGGAGATAAATTTTAGCAAACTCCAGGAGATAATGAAGGACAGGGAAACCTCATGCACTCCAGACCATGGGGGCCACAAAGAGTTAGACATGACTTAGTGATTGAACAACAATGACGTTGAACACATTAGCTTATGTTGTAGATAAGTGTTCTACTTTTTTTCAACTGTGTTTTGATGTCAGAAGACTACAGAAATAATTAACTCTAAGTTGACTCTGAGAAATTTTTCAATCTATTCTTTAATATCAGAGGCCATTTTTGTAACAGAAAAGTCTAATGATCCATGCATACAATTTGTAGCTGAGAAATTCAAGTAGTCTTCTTTTATTTTTAATTTGTTTAACTTTGAAAATATATAATTAAAGTTTCAGAGGAGAATTATCTAAAAGAGAACAAAAATTGCAATCATAATGTAAGATGTCATATATCATAAAGGAAATATGTTTGGATAGAAACCACAATACTTAAGTTGTTTATTGCTGCTGCTGCTGCTGCTGCTAAGTCGCTTCAGTCATGTCCGACTCTGTGCGACCCCATAGACGGCAGCCAGCCAGGCTCCCCCATCCCTGGGATTCTCCAGGCAAGAACACTGGAGTGGGTTGCCATTTCCTTCTCCAGTTGTTTATTAAGCAACCTAGATGTCCATCAGCAGATGAATGAATAAGAAAGCTGTGGTACATATACACAATGGAGTATTACTCAGCCATTAAAAAGAATACATTTGAATCAGTTCTAATGAGGTGGATGAAACTGGAGCCTATTATACAGAGTGAAGTAAGCCAGAAAGAAAAACACCAATACAGTATACTAACGCATATGTATGGAATTTAGAAAGGTGGTAACAACAACCCTGTATACGAGACAGCAAAAGAGACACAGATGTATAGAACAGTTTTTTGGACTCTGTGGGAGAGAGGGGAGGGGGGATGATTTGGGAATATGGCATTAAAATATGTATAATATCATATAAGAAACGAATTGCCAGTCCAGGTTCAATGCAGGATACAGGAAGCTTGGGGCTGGTGCACTGGGATGACCCAGAGGGATGGCATGGGGAAGGAGGTGGGAGGGGGGTTCAGGATGGGGAACACATGTACACCCGTGGTGGATGCATGTTGATGTATGGCAAAACCAGTACAATATTGTAAAGTTAAACTAAATACATAAATTAATTTAAAAAATAAATAAATATAGACATATATAATTATTGGCAATTCTGCTGAAGTGTTCAGGTAAATGAGCATGAAAAGAACATATCATCAGAGTAGGCTTTTCTATTTATCATCTTTGTCCTAAATAATTAAATAATGTGTTCATAAAAAAAAGAATAGTTCTAATTATATTTAGGGACAAAACTGTGTCAAGAATATTTTTTTTTTAGGATGTATATATCTGAAATCTCAATTTTTTTTTTATTTATTTTTTTAAATTTTATTTTATTTTTAAACTTTACAATATTATATTGGTTTTGCCAAACATCGAAATGAATCCACTGCAGGTATCCCTCTGGGCCTTCCCAGTGCACCAGCCCCAAGCATCCAGTATCATGCATCGAACCTGGACTGGTAACTCGTTCCATATATGATATTATACGTACTTCAATGCCATTCTCCCAAGTCATCCCACCCTCTCCCTCTCCCACAGAGTCCAAAAGACTGTCCTATACATCATTGTCTCTTTTGCTGTCTTGTATACAGGGTTATTGTTACCACCTTTCTAAATTCCATATATATATGTTAGTATACTGTATTGGTGTTTTTCTTTCTGGCTTACTTCACTCTGTATAATAGGCTCCAGTTTCATCCACCTCATTAGAACTGATTCAAATGTATTCTTTTTAATGGCTGAGTAATACTCCATTGTGTATATGTACCACCACTTTCTTATCCATTCATCTGCTGATGGGCATCTAGGTTGCTTCCATGTCCTGGCTATTATAAACAGTGCTGCGATGAACATTGGGGTACACATGTCTCTTTCCATTCTGGTTTCCTCAGTGTGTATGCCCAGCAGTGGGATTGCTGGATCATAAGGCAGTTCTATTTCCAGTTTTTTAAGGAATCTCCACACTGTTCTTCATAGTGGCTGTACTAGTTTGCATTCCCACCGACAGTGTAAGAGGGTTCCCTTTTCTCCACACCCTCTCCAGCATTTATTGCTTGTAGAATTTTGGATCGCAGCCATTCTGACTGGCGTGAAATTGTACCTCATAGTGGTTTTGATTTAATAAATTACTGAAAAATGAAGTGATGACCACATATACATTAAACATGGTCATAATGAACACATAAAGTATTTATAAAGATATTTTAAAGCTCTTTTTTTTTTTTAACTGACCACAGTTTGGAAACCATTGATATAAGGGACACCATCAAGGCTGGCATGCAAGCAGATGGACTACATGATCACTTACCTAATTAATTTTAGATGTCCTCATGATTTAAAAAACAATAATAATTAGGGAAATTTAGTAGCTAGAAGTTTGTTTCTTAAATCTAAGCCTTTATATTAAACTAAAAGAAAATATACCTTAGTCAAATCATACTTGAAAGTTTCTGTGGTAGAAGCAAGAAAGAAAAGTAGAATTTATATATGTTTTCTGAGTGGGGCTTAATAATTGTACTTAGATTTTGGCTTTTATGTAAATATTGACTCATTGTTGGTAACATAGAATATCGTTTCACCATGAACAATGGCCAAGCTTGTTTACAGTTATTTCTTCCTTCTTCATCATTGGTTACCTCCATTAACTGAAAGTATAATCCCCCCCATATCACTGTTGAGTGCATCCATAAGATTTGCTTTAGTCAATGGAATGTGGGAAAAAGAGACAAAGTGCTAGTACTCAACTGAGCATTTAATAGAACATCCCCTTTCCTCAGTTGTGCCTATAACATTTGTGCCATCTGCTGTGAGAACGCTTGTGCTGGGAAGTCGTTGGAGAACAGACACTTGGAGGAAACCAGAACCTAATCACCACCCCTACTGCTCACCAAATCATGGGTAAGAAGAACAATTTTTTTCAACATCAGCCAGTGAGACTTTAGGGTTGCTGCTAATTGAACTCTAATCAACTTTTCTTAAAACTCGATTAAGCAGGAACAGCTATCTATTATTTTATGCTGTTTAGTCACTAAGTGGCAACCCACTGCAGTGTTCTTGCCTGGAGAATCCCAGGGTCAGGGAAGCCTGGTGGGCTGCCGTCTATGGGGTCACACAAAGTCGGACACGACTGAAGCGACTTGGCAGCAGCGGCAGTCACTAAGTTGTGTCCAACTCTTTTGAAACCCCGTGAACTGGAGCCTACCAGGCTCTTCTGTCCATGGGGTTTTCTAGGCAAGAGTGCTGGAGGGGGCTGCTCTTTCCTACTTCAGAGAATCTTTCCAGCTCAGGAATTGAACCTGTCTCTTGTGTCTTCTGCATTAGCAGGCAGACTTTTTAGCACTGCACCACTTGGGAAGCCCCTATTCTATTTATATTTGAGCATAAATATGTCCATTTCAGTTCAGTTGCTCAGTCATGTCTGACACTTTGCAAACCCATGGGCTGAAGTAATCCAGGCTTCCCTGTTCTTCATCAACACCTGGAGCTTGCTCAAACTCATGCCCATCGAATTGGTGATGCCTTCCAACCATCACAGCCTCTGTTGTCCCCTTCTCCTCCTGCCTTCAGTCTTTCCCAGCATCAGGGTCTGTTCCAATGAGTCAATTCTTCACATCACATGGCCAAAATATTGGAGTTTCAGCTTCAGCATCAGTCTTTCCAGTGAATATTCAGGACTGATTTTCTTTAGGATGGACTGGTTGGATCTCCTTGCAGTCCAAGGGACTCTCAAGAGTCTTCTCCAACACCATACTTCAAAATAATTCTTCAGCACTCAGCTTTCTTTATGGTACAACTCTCACATCAAAACGCGGTCCACTGGAGAAGGGAATGGCAAACCACTTCAGTATTCATGCCTTGAAAACCCCATAAGTATATGTTAGTAAACTTACGTATGTTGCTATTTTTTTCTGTAAGGAAAATCTGAGTCTTGGTCTATGCATTGCTCTGCTCCTTTAACCTCCATACACCAAGGATTTATACCTTTATGTTTGCAGTGTCATGTTCATCCCTTTAGAGGATTATTCATGACTTCTGCATTCTTTTCTACCCTTGCTTCTGGAAAAAAAAAAAAACTTTTGTTTTTTTTCTACATACTCTAAACTAGTAAGGTTATAACTTAGAAATCCATGCTAGTCTTTGTTCTCTCCAGTACTAATAACACAGGTCTATTAAGAATGCTCTAATGTGTCCAAAGCCTTCGACTGTGTGGATCACCACAAACTGTGGGAAATTCTTAAAGAGATGGGAGTACCAGACCACCTGACCTGCCTCTTGAGAAACCTGTATACAGGTCAGGAAGCAACAGTTAGAACTGGACATGGAACAACAGACTAGTTCCAAATCAGGAAAGGAGGACGTCAAGGCTATATATTGTCACCCTGCTTACTTAACTTATATGCAGAGTACATCATGAGAAGCGCTGGGCTGGAAGAAGCACAAGCTGGAATCAAGACTGCCGGGAGAAATATCAATAACCTCAGATATGCAGATGACACCACCCTTATGGCAGAAAGTGAAGAGAAACTAAAGAGCCTCTTGATGAAAGTGAAAGAGGAGTGTAAAAAAGTTGGCTTAAAACCCAACATTCAGAAAACTAAGATCATGGCATCTGGTCCCATCACTTCATGGCAGATAGATGGGAAAACAGTGGGAACGGTGTCAGACTTTATTTTCAGGGGCTCCAAAATCACTGCAGATGGTGATTGCAGCCATGACATTAAAAGACACTTGCTTCTTGGAAGGAAAGTTATGACGAACCTAGATACCATATTAAAAAGCAGAGACATTACTTTGCCAACAAAGGTCTGTCTAGTCAAGGCTATGGTTTTTCCAGTGGTCATGTATGGATGTGAGAGTTGGACTATAAAGAAAGCTGAGCACCAAAGAAATTGATGCTTTTGAACTGTGGTGTTGGAGAAGACTCAAATCTTGATTCTTCTTCTTGAGAATCGACTCTCAATTGAGAGTCCCTTGGACTGCAAGGAGATCCAACCAGTCCATCCTAAAGGAAATCAGTCCTGAATATTCACTGGAAGGACTGACGTTAAAACTTCAATACTTTGGCCACCTGATACGAAGAGCCCACTGATTGGAAAAGACCCTGATGCTGCAAAAGATTGAAGGCAAGAGGAGAAGTGGATGACAGAGGATGAGATGGTTGGATGGCATCACCGACTCAATGGACATGAGTTTGAGTAAACTCTGGGAACTGGTAATGGACAAGGAGTCCTGACGTGCTGTGTAGTCCATGAGGTTGCAAAGAGTGGGACGCAACTGAGCGACTGAACTGAACTGAACTGAACTGAATGTGTCCAAACTTTTGCAAGATGTGCCTTTATCCATATGTCTTTTTCCATCTGGGAATCATTCCATGTTCTAGCTTTTGCAGTTTGCATTCTTCATTCCTGTGTGAGAACTTAGATGCTGAAGATCTTGAACTAGGTATAACAGGCTCTAACTGAAAATAAAATGTCAGTTCAGAAAATAGCATATATAGAAAGGGAGCAGAAAATATTTTTCTCATTTGTTTCCTTTCATAAAGAAAAAAATCAAAGAAAATAAAAGATAATTATTAGAAAATTACAAAGGCAAGAAAAGATACTGAAAAATTCAGGTCTATTTTTAAAAAAAGAATATACAAAGAAAACGTATCAAAGCAAACTTCCTCAAAACTTCTATGGTATGAGGAAGAGTAAAAGAGGTCACTCAAGTGTGCAGCTCAAAGCCAAGAAAGAAATCTATAACTCATTGTTGAGATGTTATTTTAAAGATCAAATGCAAACTATTATATTCTAGAAAAATATCTTCTAAAATATTATTTTACTGTCTTTGTTCATGTATTTAGTTTTCTCTGTATTAACGGGCATTATTAAGAATAAATCAGTTTTAATTTCATGTTGAAGATTGAGAATAGAAAAAAAATTAGCTAAGGAAAAGTCCATTAAGAGTGATATATTACATGAATTTTGCACATTTGTTATGGTAGTAGACTAGTACAGTTTTTCACATAATGAAAATTATATATTTGTTATATATGTCCTTTGTGCAAATATGAGAATGCTACTGCGCAAATGGCTTTTTTTTCCTGGTGTTCAAAATATAGCTATATTTTGCCTCATATAGAATTTAAATAATATAAATTAAATAATCAATACTTATATTGAAACAAATGAATACTTAATATTTCAATATTAATATTTAATTTTTTCTTTCTTCACCCTTATATAGACCTATACCTAGCAATTTTTTTAAAATTCTAGAACATTGATTTCTGGTAGTCAGAGAAGCATAATATTCCTTGCAAGAGAACTTGAAATTTTTATAATGTTCTACTGAAGTAAGCTCAAAGAAAGTTAAAAGTTAACCATAAGAAAATTTGACAGAATTACATGAAGGAACACATATCACTCTTATATTTCGTAGGCTAAGAGCTTCAATAATACAGGAGATATTGTTACTTAGAAGTATATCCATAGGAAAAGAAATTACATATTTCAGAATTTGAGAAAAATTTTTTGGTATTGTACAATTTTTAAAAGCTGATGTGTTTTAAAAAATGACCACATTTTTCAATTTATTAGCTTTAACAAAACACATGATAGTAGGCACAAAAATTAGGCTAAAAACATATTTACATTAAGTCCATGGGGTAGATTAAAAGGCCAACAATTTTGACGGCTTACTAACTCCTAGGAGCCATGGTAAGGAGCATCATTTAGTCATCACAATGATCCTATTAAAAAGTATTATAATTATTTTCCTAGGGAAACTGAACCCTAGGTCATCATTTATCTACAGTCTCAAAGTAATAGGCCTGGAATTTAAAACTACATCTATTCAGGTCCAAATTAAATTTATACTTTACTATTTGCTCATTTACTTTTTCTTATTCTTTCATTCCATCAAACTGAATTCAAAGAACAGTTGTAGATGACTGTGAACAAGGCAGAAAAATACCAACCTTCCCAGTAAAATTTGTCAGAAAAAGCTAAAATATAATGGGGAAAGAGGGAAAGAATTATGGTGTTGGGAGATTTGTAGTTTTACAAAGTGGCTAGTGAAGTCCTAACTGAAAAGAAATGGCTCTATAAAGCCTGGAGATGGCCAGGGAAGAGGTCCTGTGAATATTCCATATCCTTCCTACAAGTGAACACCTGACCACTTGGCACGTACTTACTCTGCATGTTTTAAAACTCACTGTCTGACTGAGAATTCCAACCAGGTGGGAAGAATGCATTAAAACTTTGAGACAGGAGCATGACTGGTGTGTTCAAGGGACAGCAAAGAGGACAGTGTGGTCGGAGCCTAGGGAACAAGAGAGAAGCAATAGATGATGCATTCAGAAAAGTAATTTGGAGTTGATCATGTGCATTCCTGTCATTGGCAATGTTTTATTCTACATGATTTGTGGAGTATTGGAGAATTGTAAGCAGAGGACTAACATAATCTGGCTTCTCTCTACTAAGATCCCTGAAGCTAAAGTGTTGAGAATAAACCTAAAGGGAACAAGTAGAAATGGAAGGAGGTTAAACATAGTGTTCAAGGAAAGCAGCTACAAACTACTGAAATATCAAAGGGATTAGAACTTATTTGTGCTAGAGTTATGAATGTGAAGAAATCTGGAGAAATTTATTAAATACTTAGCACATAAAGATCAACAGAATATTGTGATGAAATGGGAATCCAAGTACTGATTTGTGGAGATGAAGACTGAACTTCATGAACACTCAAACACTCACAGTAGCAGGCAAGCAGAGATCATTTCAGAGAGAGAGAGAAGATGTAGTGCTCTCAGCATAGACACTGAGAGGGGGTGAAATGCACCCAAAAATGTAGGACTTACAGCAATTTATATCTTTATGAGTATTGATTTTTACACATGTGGTTGTCTCATGACCATTTTTGACCAATCATTTTGAGGATTACAATACCTAATTTGGCATCTTTGTGGCTTTTTTGATCCCCAGTTTTTAAGTTTTCTCAGACATTGAGTTGCCATCCTGTGATCCTTCCTGTGATCCATCCAAGACCCCAAGCCATTATTTAGGGACCAGATGTGTGGGCTAAGAGTTAATGGTCCACCTGGTAATCTTCTTGATAAGCTAGGCAGCAGAAAATGGTTGTCCTGTCCTGGGCCTGAAAGTTTTATGACTTACCAGCGCAGAGGGACATTCCTCTGAATGCCTGGAAACTGGAACAAAGAGTTTAGCTTTCAGTTAATGAAGTGAGATGCTTACTTGAGAAGAAAAACACTGAAATTGAAAAAAAAAAAAAAACAAGGTCTCAAGAGTTTTTTTACTGTCTAAAAATTTATTCCTCTGTAATGGGTTACTTATGAAGCATCAAAGAGGAGAAGTGAGTGCCAAGGATTTAGTGGACTTCTAAGCTACTGTTCGTGCAATAAAAATGAAATTGAAAAGTAAAACCCTGGTGCCTTGAACTACCCATTCCCTTTCACATGAATATGGGGAAAAGGGTATAGATGGAATGGGGAACAAGTAGAGTCCTAAGCAGTCAGACAGTAATAGTTTAAAAAAAAACCAGAGTACAGGTCAAGTTGTCAGGCCTTCAATTTTAGAAAGTAGAGTGAATGTATATAATAATTTATGATTGATTTAACTATAGATGATAAAGCCATGGATATGGATGATATCACCTGAGAAGAAATATAAAATAAGAGAACCTCATCCAAGGAAGTATTGCAGAATATACCAGCATGCTGCAGATAGGTCTGGAATGGAGACAAATAGAATCAATATGCAACTGTATTTTCTATGAATGCTGTGTGTCATCCAGGGTAGCATGGGATACCCTGGTGGGATCACACTAACTTCTCCTAATTTACAGTGCATATACCTGGAGGCATAAGTAGAGAACAGGCCAGACAGAGCCCACAATTGGAATTATTCTACCTGCAGACTATCAGAAACATTCAAAATCAGATGCATGTGATTGGGGCTTTTCCTAATGCACCCAAAAGAAAGTTGGGCTTCTTTATAAAACAGACACAAGGGTAGCTGGCAAGAAAGCCAGGTCAATCATAAAGCTAAATGCAGAAACCTTGCTTCCAGGGCAACTACCTCATTAACACAGAGAATAAGCTGTGCAAAAATGAAGTTTCTCTGCTGGAACTGCCCAGAGCTATGATTCCCTTGCTATTAGAGTCATTCTGTTAAATTGTTGTACAGGAAATGCAAATTTATATCCACAAGCCCTCCAGCTTAAAATCTGAGGAGCGTGCTAAAACAGCAACTAGGTAAACAGTGAGCAAATTTCAACAACACACCATCACTAATTATTAACACATCCAAGATAAGGTAATTAGATAAATTCAAGAGACTATAAACAGAAATTGGAGAAATAAAGAAAGAAAAATGGCAGGAAGAAAGGATAAACATATTTTGGTTTATACAAGTACAGTAAAATAAAAGGAAGTCAATCGAGTCTGAATTCTTTTAGGTAGAGAACAATTGTCAGCAATTTTTCCTATCCTGTCATCCCTCTCCTGGTTAGAGAACTTTTGAGAGACCTCTCAGTCTAACACTTTTTGCTTTCCAATGAGACATCAGCAAATAAGATTGAAGCTCTTAAAAATTGATTGTGCTTTACGGCTTATCCTCTCTTGAAACCCAGCTGTCCTTAAGAAGTATGAGCTAGCGTTCTGGAGAGGAGAGACAATGGTCCCCATCACACATTTGGCCACAGCCTGCAGTCAACCAACTGCAGGTCCTGTGACCAAGGCCACCTAAGACTAACCAACTGAGCAGGACCAGCCTAAATTACCTGAGAATGGCCCGGAGCCAAAGAAATGCCCCCACAGAATCATGAGCTAAAAAATTGTTAATTTAAAGCATTTAGTTTTGAAGTGATTTATGTGAAATAAAAATCATTGTTATAGCGATTTATGTTTCAAAAAGTGATGTAATAAAGAGTCTGTCGACTAAAAAATATAATCACAACCTGAAAGTAAAGTTATTCTATTTGATGGGTAGGATTCTGAACCAGGAGACAGCACTTCAGCAACTCTGAGAAAACTGCTCCAAGGAGGCAGGAAGGGAACTCGGGCTGTATACAAGTTTTCAACAATGGAAGCAGGCAGTCTGTACATCAAAGATCAGATATCAAGTTAAAGAATGTACATTCTGTGTATGGGGAAGTGCAAGCCTCTGGATTCACTGAATTCATTTCTTTCATCTGGAACTCAGCTATCTGGGGCCAGATCCTGTTTCCTTGTTCACCTTGCTTCTTGCATTCCCCTAACTCCTCAGCAATCGCTGTGGAGGGTGGTGGCATCTTTTGGATCCCAGTTTCGGGAGCCCTCTATCACATTTGGAGGCCAGAAATTGCTGATAGCTGTGATATTGCTTGTTTATTGATATGACAGGAGATATTTTCATTTCACAATTCAGAAAGTAACCAACCTTAACTCTGATTATGTGTTACCTATGATTATGCAGATCTGAGCCAAATGAGAAAAAAACAGGGAACCATGGCTTACCAAGAAGTGTGGAGGGATTTTTTTTTAACCACTGACACTAGATGATAGTTTTTAAATGAATTGAAAATTTAATAAATAACTTGCAAACTAAGGAATTCAACAATAAGAACATAAAAACAGTAATAATGAATCTGAAATCTCATATTATGCTAATAAAAACAGAAAATAAGATATGAGCAAGGAAAAAAAATCTCTTGTTTAATACCTTGATTTATACCATGGAGACTCAAGATACCTTTTTGTTGTAACACTATTAATAAAAAATTCAGGATAAACTGTGCTGGGTACTATTACTAGCATGCTTAGTAAGATAAGAAACTTAAAGCATACCAAGTAAATGTAAACTATATATAAAAACTGACATATAAATTGTATGATAACAAATGTGAGCTAAAAACATCAGCTTTTATGAAATATGTAAAAGGAATAAAATCAGCATTGAAAGACAAGGCTTCATAAATTATGAAACAAATAAAGCCTCACCAAATATGTGAAACAAATCCACATATTATCTACCCACTTAGAATAAATTGGATGCTAATGATTAAGTATAAAATATAGAAAATTTATGCTAGAGAAATGCAAATGAAAGATATTTGGTTATCTCCAGTACTATCACAAGAAAAATAAAAATAAATGCAAAATTCATTAAAAAGTCATAGCATTTGATTTTTTCATACAGCATATAATCTACAACTCTATAAACTTTCATAAGCCAAGTAAAGACTTGACAGAATGACAAGTGATCAGCTAACAAGTAATAACCTTAGAAATGTAACAAAATTAGCATAAATTCTGTGGTAGGAGATTTTATCATGTCTTCCCTCTGGATAAATAAGTTAATTTCTAAATTAGTAATAAGTTACTGATCTGAATTATTCAGATAAAAATTTGTTTTTGAATCAAATTCTAAATCCTCCCAGAGAGAATAATTGCTTTTTAAATATCCCTAAGCAATTTCCAAAAATAGTATCTATTTTGGGCTATTAAACTCAACCATTTCAGCTAGCAGGATATTCATAGATTGTTTTTTGTAATTATAATGTGGTAATTTATAATTATTATTAAAGGTATCAAGAGAAAAAGCTAACCACCTGAAAATATTTTAGCTTTTTACAAATAATATTTCTAACCAACCCCTCCAAAAATAAAGTTAATAAAATTCACCAAGTATAGCTATTTAAAAAACACACTTTATGTTGAATAAAATTACAAATAATTTTAAAGTGGCACAGAAATAAGACAAAGACTTTATACCACTACTACTGTTTGAAATAGCATTTAAAATAGAACAGTGCAAAGAAATGGAGAAAACAATAGAATGTGAAAGCCTAGAGATCTCTTCAAGAAAATTAGAGCTACCAAGGGAACATTTCATGCAATGATGGACACAATAAAGACAGAAATGGTATGGACCTAAGAGAAGCAGAAGATATTAAGAGGTGGCAAAAACACACAGAAGAACTATACAAAAAAGACCTTAATGACCTGGGTAACCATGATGATCACTCACCTACAGCCAGTTATCCTACAGTGTGAAGTCAAATGGGCATTAGGAAGCATCACTACAAACAAAGCTAATGGAGGTGATGGAATTCCAGCTGAGCCATTTCAAATCCTAAAAGGCGATGCTGTTAGAGTGCTGCACTCAGTATGCCTGCAAATTTGGGAAACAGCAGTGGCCACAGGACTGGAAAAGGTCAGTTTTCATGCCAGTTCCAAAGAAGGGCAATGCCAAAGAATGTATAAACTACCACACAAATATATCACATTCTAGCAAGGTAATGGTCAAAATTCTCCAACCTAGACTTCAATAGTACGTGAACTGAGAACTTCCAGACGTACAAGCTGGATTTAGAAAGACAGAGGAACCAGAGATCAAATTACTGTATCTGCAGGATCATAGAAATGGAAGAGAATTCCAGAAAAAATCTGCTTAATTGACTATGCTAAAGGCTTAGACTTTGTGGATCACAACAAACTGGAAAATTCTTAAAGAGATATGAATAAAATACTACCTTACCTGCCTTCTGAAAAACTTGTTTACAGGTCAAGAGGCAACAGAACCAGATATGGAACAATGGACTGGTTCAAAATTGGGAAAGGAATATGTCAAGGCTGTATACTGTCACCCTGTTTATTAACTTCTATGCAGAGTGCATCATGCGAAATGTCCAGCTGGATGAAGAACAAGCTGGAATAAATATTGCTGGGAGAAATACCAATAACCTCAGATATGCAGATGACACCACCCAAATGACAGAAAGAGAAGAGCAACTAAAAAGCCTCTTGATAAAGGTTTAAAGAGGAAAGTGAAAAGGCTGGCTTAAAACTCAACATTCAAGAAACTAATATCATGGCAACGAGTCCCATCACTTCATGGCAAATAGATGGGGAAACAAAGGAAACAGTGACAGGTTTATTTTTGGGTCTCCAATATCACTGTGGGTGGTGACTGCAGCCATGAAAATAAAAGATGCTTACTCCTTGGAAGAAAAGGTATGGCAAACCTAGACAGTGTATTAAAAAGCAGAGACATTACTTTACCAGCAAAGGTCTGTATAGTCAATGCTATGGTTTTTCCATGTATGGGTGTGAGAGTTGACCATAAAAAAGTCTGAGTGAGTGCCAAGAACTGGTGCTTTTGAACTGTGGAGTTGGAGAAGATTCTTGAAAGTCCCTTGAACTGCAAGATATCAAACCAGTCAATCCTAGAAGAAATCAACCCTGAATATTCATTGGAAGGACTGATGCTGAAGCTCCAATATTTTGGCCACCTGATACGAAGAGCCCACTGATTGGAAAAGACCCTGATGGCTGGGAAAGATTGAAGGCATGAAGAGAAGGGGACAACAGAGGACGAGATGGTTGTATGGCATCACTGACTCAATGGACACGAGTTTGAGCAAGCTCAGCGAGATAGTGAAGGACAGGGAAGCCTGGCATTTTGCAGTCCATAGGCTCACAAAGAGTTGGATATGACTGAGTGATTGAACAACAAAGACTATTTGAAATAGCATTAACTACTAAAATAATTCATACAAATGGAGGAGAAAAGGTAGCAATCAATATGAATACTTAAAAGAAGAAAAGAAAATTATTATTCTGTATAGATTTCAAGAGTGTCTCAAAAAAACACAAGAATATCAGCTGTTATACCAAGGAATCAGCTTAAGAGTTGAGTTTTAAAATAGATTTTAAACATCTAATAGCTACGATTTTCAACATAGATTTTATAAACAGTTTTAAAGCACTCATAGGAAATCGTAGATCATATGCTATTAATAGCACTTCAATCCCTATGAATAGGTTTAAAATGAAATGTGTGCTTAATTGCTCAGTCATGTCAGACTCTTTGCCCCACTCTGCACTGTATCCTGCCAGACTCCTATTTCCATGGAATTTTCCAGGCAAGAATCCTGGCGTGGGTTACCATTTTCTACTTCAGGGGGTCTTCCTGACCCAGGAATTGAACCTGCATTTTTTGAGTGTCCTGCTTTGGCAGGTGGATTCTTTAACACTGTACCACCTGAGAAGCCTTAAAAAGAAATATTAGAACCAATAAAATAAAAATAATAAAATTGTACTATGGTTAATAGAAGAATTATTAAATAAACATCAGCAATTCCATGACTCTGCTAGGAAAAATTAAATATCTGTTATATAAAAAAATCTTCAAATTAAGCTACATGTCATTTCAATCAAGTTTTTTCTGCACATAATAACATGAAAGCTTTTATGTATGTGTGTATGTACATGCACATTTGTATATTCATGACACATAATATTTTAATTAAATTTATGAAGTATGGATAGCATATTTTATTAGCACAAATTTCAGGTTACAAAGTTTACAAAATAATAATGACATTAGTTGCTTATCATGAAGCCTACTGTGGAGCTTATAGTTAATTTATAATTAATAATTTATAGTTAATTTATAATCTTTTATGGATTACTAATGTCAAAACTAAAATGTAGCTGCTGCTTCATAAAACACAAATCCAAGGTCTCCATCAGTAAACTTTCAAAGTTAAAAGTAAATAAAAACTGGATAACGATAAAAAGATCAATATTAGGGAATTAAAAATGAGGTGTTTTTGTTTAATATAAAGGCAACTATTGTACATTCAAAGAGCTTCTTATCAATTTAAATAGTACAGACAGTCTTGAAAGTGGGGAAATATATGGGATAAAGACAATACTTCAATTCCTTTATCAGTTAGGTAATCTTTTTTACTAATCTCTTTTCTCTGTTCCCTAGCTGTATCAATTCAAAGCAACTTTAACTCTTTCTTCATAAATGTACTGTAACAATGATTAACCATACTAGATTGAGATAATGAAAATGATGCTCTCACAGCAGTTACACAATCTTGCTGGGAGTTACTTTGGCTTTGGGAACCTCTATAAGCTAAAGTGAATATGAGATATGTAGGGAATATCCTAAGTACCATGTGGCTTTGAAACTAAGCTTTCTGAAAATACACCTAGATTTATGAACTTACTCATCTTCACTCTATGGGTACTGAGTATTTTTATGTAGTTCTCAAAAACCATTAAGCAATTTTACAAACCTAATTAAGCAAAATGTTCTCTATACTGAATTAATGAAATTGTCTATGTCAATGATGATAAACTCAAATGCCTGGCCCCACCAGGAAGTAGCATAAATGAGTGAAAGGACCAGGTGGAGTAACAGTGAACAGCACAGCATATGCTTTCTCCAGAAGGGCAGCTGCCTCTGGCTTTGGGTCATTGTTGCTTTGTGTGGTTGTGGCTCCTTCATTTTTCATGTGAAATCTCCATGTTTTTAATTATTAAAAATAATTCAATTTTACTAAAACAGTGCAAAGACTGAGTGCACAGAATTTAGTATGAGAATTATTAGTCAATTTCAGTTTTATCCACACACAGATACCAGTAAAATGTAGGCATTTTTCATATAATAACAAAGTGATAGAACTTGGGATGTGACTCCTAAAATCTCTAGGACACAGGAAAGACATTAAAATATGCAATGTTATACAGCAAGCAGTAAATGCTTCAACAGAATAAAGAACAAGCAAACCTTCCAGAAAAGGTGCTAAAGTAAATATGAGAGTCATCCTGATGTCTCATCTTATGAATCAAACTACAGACACTGCTGTGTCTTACACATATTCCGGGGGCAAGAAGAGAAAGAGAATGAGCCAGGTTCAGGACATCTCGCAATATCCTGCAATATCCTGCTTTCTAGTGTATCTTTCCCTTAAATCTCTGGGAAGAAATTTCACATAACTTTATATGTGTGTGGGCCTAAACCAAGTCTTCAAAAATGACAATCTCACTGTATTATTTTACTGGAGAAAATATCAGAACGAAAGATGTAGAGATAGAAGTCCTAGAGGCAAGGATGTCCTGATGACAAAAAGACATAGTACATTTATTTTAAGGGTGTTCTAATGTCATAAATTATATTTTATTATATTTAATAAAGGATAAAATACATTTATTAAATACTACTGTATTCCAGATGCTTTATCTACATTACTTTGTTTAATTATAGCAGTAATTAGTGTTTTTATCTAGACTTTATGTGTAAAGAAATTGATATTGAGAGTAATTAGATACCAAAGGACATGCAGCTAGTAAATATATAGATTTCAGAAAGACATATAGGTATACCTAACTCCCTCAATACAACATTCTTCCACTGAGCAAAAGGAACAGAAATGCTTCCCTAGCCAAGTTTCATTGCTTCCAGAAAGTATGGAGAAAGGAGAGGCAAACCTTAATTTCTACTCTGTTATTGACTCTCTGTCAGTCTTCTCTGTCTTGTTTGTGAAGTTAAATATGAGATTGTTATAAAGGATCATCCAGGAATTTAGGTAAGGTCCCTTCAGCTCCCATAATATATACCAGTCTTTGGCTTTTTAAATATATATGTATATATATTAATGATAGTTCCTTTAAAAGTGTTACATTATTATATTTCAAAGTAATATGTAAAATATATACCAGGCTATACAAAAGAGTAAAAAATTTCACATACTAAGAAATGCATGCAATGAAAATTATGCACTCGCAACTTTAGAATCTAGGGCTTCCATGATGGCTCAGTGGTAAAAGATACACCTGCAATGCAGGAGACACAGGAGTTGCGGGTTCAATCCCTGGGTCATGAGGATCCCCTAGAGGAGTAAATGGCAACCCACTCCAGTATTCTTGGCTGGGAAACCCCAGGGACAGGGGCAGGCTGGCAGGCTCTAGTCCATGAGGTCACAAAGTGTGGGACATGGCTGAATACACACACAACTTTAGAATCTACCCTCCTCCCAACTTAATATTTGCTTAGATATTCTAGAAAACAAATATATATATACACATATATGTAAAATATATGTGTGTTTGTTGATATACATATACATATCCCCATATATGAAAATAAACATATAGATTTTTCATGTACATATATATGTGCATAATACATAAAATATAAATTTAGTGACTACTAAAATATTATGAAGTAACACAATTTTGCCTAAGTTTAAGCTTATTTTTATTTCATACATGAGCATTGTGTAAAACACTTTTCATTGTGACTTCTAATATATTTAATAAAGCATAAGATTAAAAATATATCTCTAAGAAGCTTAGCAACATATTCAGTTTAAAAAAAGAAAATTAAATCTTCCTGCCACACAGTTTCTTAGAAAACTAAACATACTCATACAATTCACCAATCATACTCCTTGCTATTTACCCAAAGGATTGAAAACTTATGTCCACACAAAAATCTGCATGCCGATGTCTATGGCAGCTTTATTCATAATTGCTAGAACTTGGAAGCAACTCAGTTGTCCTTTACTAGGTGAGTGAATAATTAAGTTTAGTTACATCAGATAATGGAATATTATGCAGCACTAAAGAGAAATGAGCTATCAAGCCAGAATGAGACAAGGGGAAAACTTAAATGCATATTACTAAGTGAAAGAATTCAGTATGAAAAGGCTACATACCATATGATTCCAATCATATGACATTCTGGAAAAGGCAAAACTATGGAGAAGGAAAAAGGTCAGTGGTTGCTAGAATTTAGCAGGAAGGGAGGGTTGAATAGGCAGGGCACACAGAGTTTTTAGGGCAGTGAATCTACTCTATATAGCACTATAATAGTAGGTCCATATTACTGTCATTTGTCCAAACTCAGAATGTATAACAAGAATGGACCATATACCTGTGTTACAGGTATACCTGTGGCAGATTCATTTCGATATTTGGCAAAACTAATACAATATTGTACAGTTTAAAAATAAAATAAAATAAAAGAATGAACCGTAATATAAACTATGGTCTCTGAGTGATAATGATGTGTCAGTGTAGGTTCATGCATTGTAACTCATAAAGCACTCTGGTGAGGGATGTTGATCAGAGGGGATTCTATGGATGCATGGCAGATAGGAGGGTATATGGGAAATCTCTGTATCTTCCGCTCAGTTTTACTGTGAACCTAAAACTTAAAGTCTATTTAAAAACCAACCAAACAAACAAAAAATCCAAAAGAAAAGCTTCCTTCCTTGGTAAAAACAACATAATTGGGAATTTCCTGCAATATTTTTGCTCTCTTATAAATAGTAAAGGAAATATTTATGTACATCTAAGTCACAGACTTTTCAGTAAAAATGAAAATCAAAGAATGAAGTACAAATCAATATTCAGTATGATCTTATGGCATTTTCCATCCTTAGTGGAATTTAATCTGCTTGGCAGACTCATTTTGGATTTGTTTCATCTCTTTGTGATTTTATACTGACTTAAAATCAGCTTCTATGAAATACTGATGCATCCATGCCATTGAGTGTATATAAAAGACCTTTCTAAAATGTAGAGTATTGATACTTAAGAAACAAAAAATGTTTTTATTAGAATTAGACTATTAGCATGTGACTATACTGGAACTTCCTCTAGAATTTTGAAATAGATTATTTTATCATCCATTCAACAGTTATTTTTGAAGCGTTAGGTAGTTTATTTGAAAAGGAAAAAAATATTTTGTCATTAAGTTATTTGTTTTTGTTTTTGTTGTTTTCAGTTTGAAACCACTAAGACTGCAAACTAAAACTTTTGAAAATTAAAAACAGAACAAAACAGAAAATTCATGTCTGTGTATTGGCCTATATGTGGATGTTCTATATGCAGCTTACAGCTTAGTCATTAGAAGTCCTCATGCTGCTTTGACTGTTAGAAGTTTGGAATTAGTCATATTTTGGGGCTTGCCGCAACTTCATTGGGGAAAAAAAAAAAAAAATCTCTGTTTTGTGTTGATCCAAGTAATAATGCCTAGGGTTTTAGAATGTTTGCCTAATTCTATTTTTAAAAGCACTCTCCATTTAATTAGAAGTTTGTCTTAATGCTGTCATTAGGAAATTAATGCTGGATTGCTAACCCAAGGATCAACAGAAAAAAAAAAAAAAAAAAAACACTGAAAGACCTTCATATCTTATCACGTACTTCACCCTGCTGAACCAAAGTGGAGAGAAATCATGAGAAATGATCTTTCCTTTAAAGGGAAAAATTCAGTTTTCATCTATGGTCTTCCATCTACCTGGGGTGTTTTTACCCTCTCCATTGCCTAGCTACTTGCCTAAATCAAATCCCTAACGATTATACAGTGGAAGTGAAAAATAGATTTAAGGGACTTGATCTGACAGGCAGATGCCTGGTGAACTATGGACAGAGGTTCATGACATTGTACAAGAGACAGACAGCAAGACCATCCCCAAGAAAAAGAAATGCAAAAAAGCAAAATGGCTGTCTGGGGAGGCCTTACAAATAGCTGTGAAAAGAAGAGAAGCCAAAAGCAAGGGAGAAAAGGAAAGATATAGCCATTTGAATGTAGAGTTTCAAAGAAGCAAGGAGAGACAAGAAAGTCTTCCTCAGTGATCAGTGCAAAGAAATAGAGGAAAACAACAGAATGGGAAAGACTAGAGATCTCTTCAAGAAAATTAGAGATACCAAGGGGACATTTCATGCAAAGATGGGCTCAATAAAGGACAGAAATGGTATGGACTTAGAAGAAGCTGAAGGTATTAAGAACAGGTGGCAAGGATACATAGAATGACTATACGAAAAATATCTTCACAACCCAGGTAATCACGATGGTGTGATCACCCACCTAGAGCCAGACATCCTGGAATGTGAAGTCAGTGAAGGCCTTAGAAAGCATCACTATGAACAAAGCTAGTGGAAGTGATGAAATTCCATTTGAGCTATTTCAAATCCTGAAAGATGATGCTGTGAAAGTGCTGCACTCAATATGCCAGCAAATGTGGAAAACTCAGCAGTGGCCACAGGACTGAAGAAGGTCAGTTTTCATTCCAATCCCTAAGAAAGGCAATGCCAAAGAATGCTCCAAGTACTGCACAATTGCACTCATCTCACATGCTAGCAAAGTAATGCTCAAAATTCCCCAAGCCAGGCTTCAACAGTACAGGAACCATGAACTACCGGATGTTCAAGCCGAGTTTAGAAAAGGCAGAGGAACCAGAACATCTGCTGGATCATCGAAAAAGCAAGAGAATTCCAGAAAAACATCTCTTTCTGCTTTATTGACTATGCCAAAGCCTTTGACTGTGTGGATCACAATAAACTGTGGAAAATCCTGAAAGAGATGGACACCTGATCTGCCTCTTTAGAAACCTGTATGCAGGTCAGGAAGCAACAGTTAGAACTGGACATGGAACAACAGACTCCAAACATGGTTCCAAACAACATGGTTCCCAATAGGAAAAGGAGTACGTCAAGGCTATATTGTCACCCTGCTTATTTAACTTAAATGCAGAATACATCATGAGAAATGCTGGACTAGATGAAGCATAAGTTGGAATGAAGATTGCTGGGAGAAATATCAATAACCTCAGATATGCAGATGACACCATCATTATGGCAGAAAGGGAGAAGAACTAAAGAACCTCTTGATGAAAGTGAAAGAGGAGAGTGAAAAAGTTGGCTTAAACCTCAACATTCAGAAAACAAAGACCATGGCATCCAGTCCCATCACTTCATGGCAAATAGATGGAGAAACAGTGGCAGAATTTAATTTTTTGGTCTCAAAAATCACTGCAGATGGTGACTGGAACCATGAAATAAAAAGATGCTTACTCCTTGGAAGAAAAGTTATCACCAACCTAGACAGCATATTAAAAAGCAGAGACATTACTTTGCCGACAAAGGTACATCTAGTCAAGGCTACGGTTTTTCAAGGAATCATGTATGGATGTGAGAGGGACTATAAAGCAAACTGAGTGCCGAAGAATTAATATTTTTGAACTGTGGTGTTGGAGGAGACTCTTGAGAGTCCCTTGGGATGCAAGGAGATCCAACCAATCCATCCTAAAGGAAATCAGTCCTGAATATTCATTGGAAGGACTGATGCTGAAGCTCAAACTCCAATACTTTGGCCACCTGATGAGAAGAGCTGACTCATTTGAAAAGACCCTGATGCTGGGAAATATTGAAGGTGAGAGGAGAAGGGGACGACAGAGGATGAGATGGCTGTGTTGCATCACTGACTCAATGGCCATGAGTTTGAGTAATCTCTGAGAGTTGGTGATGGACAGGGAGGCCTGGCATGCTGTGGTCCATGGTGTCACAGAGTCGGACACGACTGAGCGACTAAACTGAAGTGATTGCCTAGCTAATGCTTTTCAGGCATTCATATGTTTAAATTTTACTTCCTCAAAGAGTTAAATGATGTCAGTAGTCTTTCACATCTATTTAAACCCTTTTCACTAATGCTTAAATGTAAATCTCTGCCAAATAGACCCATGTGTCTATTCTAACTTTCTAACATCACATACCTCACGATCTCACGCTCTTACTCCACACTAGTCACACTGGCCTCCTTGCTTTTTCTCAAATGTGCCAGGCATGCTCTTTTCTCAGGATTATGTCACTGATGCTCCATCACCTTTATGTTTTTCTCCAGTTGCCCAAATGCTGGCTTCTTGTTTCGCTCAAACTTTTGTTCACTTCATTTTCAGTCTTGTTTTCTCTCTATTTATTTAAAATTGATTCCTCCGCTAGTATCTCAAGCTCCTTTGTTTATTTTCCTCCATATACCCTCTAATATACCATAGTATATACATTAGACTATAAATTTGAACAAAGTAGTTTTGTTTTTTTTTTTAATTGACTGCTGTATCTCTTCCATATTGGAATAATGGCTGGCTTGTTGCAGGTACTCAAGAAATATTTTCTAGTAAACAAATGAATGAAAAATATATTAAGGACATTTAATCTGGGATCTATTGGAGCCCATAGGTTGGCTTCATGGATTCAGTGAATCTCTTGAAATTGATTATAAAATATGCATAGGTCTTCCTATATGCATTCAAAAAGTGTGTGGCTACCTATCGCCATACTGAGGCCTAACATAATATATTTTTCAATGCTTAACACATGACATACCCAAAATTACAGTTAATATTATACATTGAATGACAAGTACCTGTTTATCCATCTGTTTTATTAGACTACAAAGTTCTCAAATCTCTTTGAACTCATGTTTTCTAACATAATCTTTGAACTCAAATTCTCATATTTGAAAATACCTTTGATCTTATATTATGAAGCATGCAACAAGCTAACCTTGCTTACAAATATTTGATGAACTGAGCAATTTGTATAACAGATAAAAATTCCACAAAGAAAAAATAGAGGACAAGTACAAATTGGTAGACTGAATAGCACTTGATGGAATGTCCTTCCCAAAACCCCATTAATGTAAGAGTAATAAAACAAAATATATGAGAAAATTCACCAAAAAGTGAACAAGATGTGAACATCATTGCACATCATTTCATTAACATTTTGGAAGATAGAAAGTAAAAGAAGAAGCAGTTACTGATGGAGAGATTTCAGAAAATTTGAGCTTTTATCCCTGGAAAGCTAAAGAATGCCTGGAACTACAAAAAGGCAGGAAACAATGAGATGGAAATTTAAATTTGAATATTATTTGAAAATCTGAGGCTGAATAATCAATCTCATCTCTCTTTCACATATATACCCCTCACTCTACCCTATATCCATTCTTAGAAAGTAAATTCAGAGTTACTCCAACACTAGAAAATAAGCTGGGAAGGAAAATATACAATACAAGAAATTGTGACTGTAGTCCAGGAAATCAAAAGATGATGATGGAAGAGAGATGTCATGAAGATGGCAGAATAGAATGCTACAGACCTTCTTTCCCCACAAAGACATTAAATTAACATTGAGTTAACAGTATATAGACCAGAACTCTAGTTGACAAGCTATAAAATTTACATATATACAAAATCCAAAAGGAATTCCAGCAAAAAGGATTTGAAAACCCACAAATGTTAAATACACATCTGTGCCTGTCTACCTACACAGTATTATGCATACGACCAGAAGAAACCTACCATATTTGGACTCTCCCATTGGATAGAAACAAGAGTACATCCAACATTCTAACTTGTTAGAAAGTTGCCTGGTGAAATGGTTTTTATCTTGCATTTCTTGGACCGCTTATGGATCTGTGGTAGAGTTTTGAAGCCACTAACAATAAGCAAGCTCCACTGCATGTTAGAGCTGTTGTTCCATAGGCAGATTACAAGGGGAGCAAGCAGCAAGAAAAGGTTTGAGAGGTCTAATACTTTTAGCTGGGCTTCCTGGGTGGCTCTAGTGGTAAAGAACCCACCTGCCAATGCAGGAGACATAAAAGATGTGGGTTCAACCTCTGGGTTGAGAACATCCCTTGGAGGAAGGCATTGTATCCCACTCCAGTATTCTTGGCTGGAGAATCCCCAGGCAAAATGAATAAGTTTTAGGGGTGAAATGTAAGAAATATTGACTATACTTAATAATACTAAATTAATTGTAATATTTTATACTTGCAAATTGTTAAATAGTAGATATTGAAATTTCTTACCGTACAGAGGAGCCTGGCAGGGTACAGTCCATAGAGTCACAAAGAGTTGGACATGACTAAATCAACTTAGCACACGTGCAAAACCTTTAGCTAGGCTGACTAGCCAATGTTTTTCCCTTCGTAAAGTCAATGTGTATAAAAAGAACACAGAGGAGTTTTTTTTTTTTTTTTTTCCCCAAATGCCTGTGTTCCAGAAAAAGATTAAAAGGCATATAAAGAAATAGCAAAAATGACCCACTCAAGGGAACAAAATAAAATTATGGAAACCAAAACTAAAATAATACAGACGTATGAGTTACCTAACAATAATTTAATAATAGCTGTCATAAAAATGTTCAATAACTTAAAAAAGACTACAGATTTTTTTTAAAAAAATTGTAGCCAGGAAAGCAGTCCATGAACCAAATGAGAATACCAACAAAAAGAAATTCAAAAAGAACCAAATAGAAATTATGGAGTTGAAAAAAATAAAAAATTCACTGAAAGATTTCAATAGCAGACATTTTCAGGCAGAATAAAGAATGATCAAGCTTGAAAAACTTGATCATTTGAAGTCATTAAGTTATTTGAAGTCATTAAATCAGAAGAGAAAAAAATAGAATTAAGAAATATGAATAAAATCTAAGAGATTTATAGAATACCATCAAGTGCACTCTGCATTCAAAAGGGTATATCTTTCCTTTTGTCTTTTGCCTATCTTCTTTTCACAGCTATTTGTAAGGCCTCCTCAGACAACCATTTTGCCTTTCAAATGTTGATGCGAACATTGACATTTTAGGAATCAGCGAACTAAAATGGACTGAATGGGTGAATTTAACTCAGATGACAACTATATCTACTACTGTATGAATTTAATTCAGATGACCATTATATCTACTACTGTGGGCTGGAATCCCTTAGAAGAAATGGAATAGCCATCATAGTCAACAAAAGAGTCCAAAATGCAGCTTGGATGCAATCTCAAAAATGACAGAATGATCTCTGTTCATTTCAAAGGCAAACAATTCAATATCATTATAATCCAAGTCTACGCCCCAACCAATAACGCTGAAGAAGCTGAAGTTGAACAGTTCTGTGAAGACCTACAAGACATTCTAGAACTAACACCCCCCAAAAATGTCCTTTTCATTATAGGGGACTGGAATGCAAAAGTGGGAAGTCAAGAAGTACCTGGATAACAGGCAACTTTGGCCTTGGAGTACAGAATGAAGCAGGGCAATGGGTAATAGGATTTTGCCAGGAGAACACACGAGCCATAGCAAACACCCTCTTCCAACAACACAGGAGAAGACTCTACAAATGGACATCACCAGATGGTCAATACCGAAATCAGATTGATTATATTTTCCTCAGCCAGAGATGGAGAAATTCTATATAGTCAGCAAAAACAAGACTGGGAGCTAACTATGGTACAGACCATGAACTCCTTACTGCCAAATTCAGAATTTAATTGAAGAAAGTAGGGTAAACAACTAGATCATTTGCTATGCTATGCTAAGTCACTTCAGTCGTGTCCGACTCTGTGCGACCCCATAGATGGCAGCCCATCAGGCTTCCCCGTCCCTGGGATTCTCCAGGCAAGAACACTGGAGTGGGTTGCCATTTCCTTCTCTAATGCATGAAAGTGAAAAGTGAAAGCAAAGTCTCCCAGTCGTATGTGACTCTTAGTGACCCCATGGACTGCAGCCTACCAGGCTCCTCCATCCATGGGATTTTCCAGGCAAGAGTATTGGAATGGGGTGCCATTGCCTTCTCCACTAGATCATTTAGGTATGCCCAAAATCAAATCCCTTATGATTATACAGTGGAAGTAACAAGTAGATTCAAGGGATTAGATCTGATATATTGTCTGAAGAATTGGGGATGGAAGTTTGTGACATTGTACAGGAGGCAGTGATCAAGACCATTCCCAAGGAAAAGAAATGCAAAAAGGCCAAATGGTTGCCTAAGGAGGCCTTACAAATAGCTGTGAATAGAAGAGAAGCGAAAGACAAAGGGGAAAAGGAAAGATATACCCATTTGAATGCAGAGTTCCAAAGAATAGCAAGGAGAGATAAGAAAGTCTTCATCAGTGCTCAATGCAAAGAAATAGAGGAAAAGAATAGAATAAGAAAGACTAGAGGTCTCTTTAAAAAAATGAGAGATACCAAGAGAACATTTCATGCAAAGATGGGCACAATAAAGGACAGGAATGGTATGGACCTAACAGAAGCAGAACATATCAAGAAGAGGTGGCAAGAATACATAGAAGAACTATACAAAAAAGATCTTCATGACACAGATAATCATAATAGTGTGATCACCCACCTAGAGCCAGCCATCCTGGAATGTGAAATCAAGTGGGCCTTAGGAAGCATCACTATGAACAAAGCTAGTGGAGGTGATGGAATTCCAGTTGAGCTATCTCAAAGCCTAAAAGATGGTGCTGTGAAAGTGCTGCACTCTATATGCCAGCAAATTTGGAAAACTCAGCAGAGGCCACAGGACTGGAAAAGGTCAGTTTTTCATTCCAATCCCAAAGAAAAACAATGCCAAAAAATGCTCAAACTACTGCACAATTGCAGTCATCTCACACACTAGTAAAGTAATGCTTAAAATTCTCCAAGCCAGGCTTCAACACTATGTGAACCATGAACTTCAAGATGTTCAGTCAGGATTTAGAAAAGGCAGAGGAACCAGAGATCAAATTGCCAACATCCATTGGATCATTGAAAAAGCAAGACAGTTCCAGAGAAATATCTACTTCTGCTTTATTGACTATGCCAAAGCCTTTGACTGTGTGGATCACAATAAACTATGGAAAATCCTGAAAGAGATGGGAATACCAGACCACTTGACCTGCCTCTTGAGAAATCTGTATGCAAGTCAGGAAGCAACAGTTAGAACTGGACATAGAACAACAGACAGTTTCCAAATAGAGAAAGCAGTATGTCAAGGCTGTAAATTGTCACCCTGCTTATTTAACTTCTATGCAGATAGTATATCATGAGAAACGCTGGGCTGAAAGAAGCACATCTGGAATCAAGATTGCCAGGAGAAATATCAATAACCTCAGAGATGCAGATGACACCACCCGTATGGCAGAAAGTGAAGAAGAACTAAAGTGCCTCTTGATGAAAGTCAAAGTGGAGAGTGAAAAAGCTGGCTTAAAACTCAACATTCAGGAAACAAAGACCATGGCATCTGGTCCCATCACTTCATCGGAAATAGATGGGGAAACAGTGGAAACAGAACAGACTTCATTTTGGGGGGCTCCAAAATCACTGCAGATGGTGACTGCAGCCATGAAATTAAAGATTCTTGCTCCCTGGAAGAAAAGCTATGACCAACCTACACAGCATATTAAAAAGTAGAGACATTACTTTGTCAACAAAGGTCTGACTAGTCAAGGCTATGGTTTTTTGAGTAGTCATGTATGGATGTGAGATTTGGACTATAAAGAAAGCTGAACACCGAAGAATCGATGTTTTTGAATTGTGGTATTGGAGAAGGCTTTTGAGGGTCCCTTGGCCAGCAAGGAGATCCAACCAATCCATCTTAAAGGAAATCAGTCCTGAATGTTCACTGGAAGGACTAATACTGAAGCTGAAACTCCAGTACTGTGGCCACCTGATGTGAAGAACTGATTCATTTGAAAAGACCCTGATGTTGGGAAAGATTGAAGGTGAAAAGAGAAGGGGACAACAGAGGCTGAGATGGTTGGATAGCATCACCGACTCAATGGACATGAGTTTGAGTAAACTCCAGGAGTTCGTGACGGAAAGGGTGGCCTGGTGCGCTGCAGTCCATAGGGTCACAAAGAGTCGTACACAAACTGAGCGACTGAAATGAACTGATCAAATGGACTGAAATACAAATTATAGAAATTCCAGAAGGAGAGACAAAAAAGGACAGAAAGCTTATTTCAAAAGTAATGGCTGAAAACTTCCCACATCTGATGAAATAAACTGATGTATAATTTTGAAAACCTCAAAGACTCACTTGGGGTAAATTCAAATAGAACTGCACAGTTACACATTCATTTTAATAAACTACCAGAAGTCACAAAGAATCTTGAAAGCAGCAAGAGATAAGTGACTCATCACATAAAAGAAAACTTCCATAAGATTGTCGGCAGATTTCTCAGAATAAACTTTACAGGCCAGTACAGATTGGGATAACACACTTAAATGCTTAAAGACTAAAACTGTCAACAAAGAACATTAAATTCAGGAAAAAAATCCTGCAAAAGTGAAAAAGAAATTAACATATTCCTAGATAAACAAAAACTTAGGGAGTTTATTAACACAAGGCCAACTCCATGTGAAACACAAAAGGGAACCAAAGGATGCTAGATGGCATAAAGCTATAACTTGAAGCTAAACGAAAGTATAAAGTTTTGTAGTAAATTTAATACATGGATAGATATAGTAACCTGTGTTATTAAAACTTTGGTGCCTAGAATATGTGACAAAAATATTTTTAAAAACTGTAAGTCTATCTTAATGGGTACACAATATATAAATAAATGAAAGGGGGATATTACTACTTATGACACAAGAAGATAAATGAATTATAAGATAGTGTTATGAATAATTGTACACCAACAATTTTGATATCCTAAAAGAAGTGTATAAATTCCTAAAAACACCCACTTACCCAGACTGAATCATGAAGAAATAGAAAAATCTCAATAAACTAGTAACTGGTAAGTAATTTCAATCAGTAATCAAATCCCTTGTCACCCTGCAACCCAACAAAGCCTAGGTTCACACAGCTTCACTAAACAGATTTACCAAACATTTGAAGTAGAATTAGCACCAATACTCTTGAAACTTCAAAGAAATTAAAGAGGAAGAAATAAGTCCTCATTTTATGAGGACATCATTACTTTGATGCCAAAGCCAGACAAAGACAATACAGGAAAACTATAGATCAATTTTTCTTATGATTATTTGTGTAAAAATCTCAACAATACACTTGCAAACTGAATTCAGCAGCACGTTAAAAGGTTTATATTACATGACAAAGTGAGATTTATTCCTGGAATTCAAGTACAGTTCAACATACGAAATAAAAAATGAAAATCAACCAATGTAATATAGCACATAGTGGAATGGACAAAAAAAAAAATTATATCAATTGATGCAGAAAAAAACGTTTGACAAGATTCAAGACTTTTTCATGATAAAAACACTTAATGAACTAGTGGTAGAAGAAAACTACCTCAACATAATGGAATCCATCTATAAACAGCCCATAGCTAACATCATTGTCAATGGTGAAAGACTGAAAACTGTGCAAATACGTATTGTTTAGCCATAAAAAATAAGAAAATGCTATCATTTGCAACAATATGGATGAACTTTGAGGGCATTATTCAAACTGAAATAAATATGAGAAAAAAAAATATTGTTTGACCTCAATTATACCTGTAATCTATACAACCCAAATTCATAGAAACAGAGAGTAAATTATTATTGCCAAAAGAGGAGTGAAGGTGGTCAAGGAGTACCAACTTAAGTGATGAGATGAGTAAGTTCTGGGGATGCAACATAAGGCATAGTGACTACAGTTAACAGTATTAGATTTTGTACTTGCAAATCATTAAGATAATAGGTATTAAAATTCTTACATGAAAAAAAGGTAACTATGTGAGGTAATTGATGTATTGACTACCTTCACTGTGGCAATACTTTCACAGTATGTGTTTATCAAATCATTGAGTATTATACCTTAAAATTACACAACTGTATATGTTAATTTGTCTCAATAAATCTTGAAAAAAATAAAATTAATACAATAACAGTAGCATTTGTGGTTATATGAATTAGAATTGTGTTCAAAACAGTCTAAATAGTTTATTTTCCCTGAGTGGGATTAAATAAGAATGGCAACATGGAGCCAGAGGAAAGCAGTGCAGAAGGGTCTTAGATTTAACAGAAGTTATATTGATACAATTTAATTCATTAATGTGTGCATGAAACATTGGTAGGATATATACATTATTTGGGGGCTTCCCCAGTGGCACTGGTGGTAAAGAACCTGCTTGCCCATGCAGGAGACATAAGAGACATCGGTTTGATCCCTGGATCAGGAAGATTCCCTGGAGAAGGAAATGGCACCCCACTCCAGTATTCTTGCCTGGAGAATCCCCATGGACAGAGGAGCCTGGCAGGCTCTAGTCCATGGGATCACAAAGAGTCAGACACAGCTGAAGTGACTGAGCACACATGCATTATTTTAGAGTAAAAACAGCTGGGTTTTGGCTAGAATACTTGCAGTATAAAATGGATACGTAAGAGATGTACTCTATAGTGTAAGCATTCTATACTTGTTTGATTAAGAGATTTGAAAGATAGCATACATTGATTTACCAACTCATGTGTCAGATTTGCATGAGTTTTTCTTTAAAAGGCCACTACCTTACTGGGGAGTGGCTGAGTATGGATCAAGGAGAAAAGGGGTTCAATAGCAATTCTTTTGTTTAGATTATTGAAGAAGCAGAAAACTACTCATGGGTACTGTGGAGGACAGAGCAGAGACAAGGATCTTGACATCTCTTTTCTATAAGATGTACAAATCAATAAAGGGTAAATAAACTCAGACAATGGCACCAACCTCCACAGAAACTTTAAACTAGACATCTTTGCAAGAATATACATTCACATTCTATGAATAGGTTAATATTAATTGATGAATTGCTAATTAGCAATTAACATTTAAACAAATAGAGAAAGCACTGTATTTCTCTTAATTCTAATACCTACGTGTCTTTTAGCTGTTCTCCTTTAGACATGTAATTCCATCATTTATGAACTTTTCTTAAAAAGTGAAGTTTCTTTTATTGTGCCACAAATATTAAACTATTTTTTGTGGTTATATTTTCTTTCTGGACCATCTGCCTACAAAGCAAAAATTCAACAAGTTTGAGCTCAAAATAGTACCACTATCTCTGAAATCTCTCACCTTTAAACTCAAATGTCCCAAATTAAATTCATCATCTTCCCATAGTTCCCCCTCCTCCCTCACCACCAGGCACATTCAGGACGCCTTCCCTAGAGTTATCCAAAAACAAATCCCTTCATCTCGAGCCTCAATCTCCAATTTCTAAATCTCTGTCTCCATTCTGTCACTTTCTTTGCTGTAACTCTTCTCTCAGAATAATTTTTATGCCCAGACATCTAAAAAATTGCAGCAGTTTAAATCTGGTTGCTTTTATTCCAGTTGTACCCTGCTCAAACCCATGCCCACAATGCCATCAAAATAATCTAATTACAAACCAAATATGTGCCTGTCTCTCCACTGTTTAAAATGACACTCTTTTAGCTTCAAGATGAAAGTGAAGCATTTAGGATAGTTTATAAAGTTTTCCATGGTCTCTGTCATTTCTTTAGCCCTGCTGCTCTTGCTCTCACTGTGGTAGTGATGATGGCCATAACATCTTTGTACTCTTCCCATTGAGAGGGGGTGTCCAGTCACTGTCACCGTCATCATAAACTTATGACTGAATTTCTCCTTTAGAATATGGTTGAAGTCATGCTGTTTACCTAATATCTAAATTCAGTTAATGGGTTTACATATATTACCCTGTGTGTCATCTCTATGATGTAAGCTTACTAGTACCATTCTATAGATGAAGAAATTAAGGCCCAAAATGGTTTTTCCAGTGGTCATGCATGGATGCGAGAGTTGGACTGTGAAGAAAGCTGAGTGCCGAAGAATTGATGCTTTTGAACTGTGGTGTTGGAGAAGACTCTTGAGAGTCCCTTGGACTGCAAGGAGATCCAACCAGTCCATTCTGAAGGAGATCAGCCCTGGGATTTCTTTGGAAGGAATGATGCTAAAGCTGAAACTCCAGTACTTTGGCCACCTCATGCAAAGAGTTGACTCATTGGAAAAGACTCTGATGCTGGAGGGTGGGGGCAGGAGAAGAAGGGGACGACAGAGGATGAGATGGCTGGATGGCATCACTGACTAGATGGACATGAGTCTGAGTGAACTCTGGGAGTTGGTGATGGACAGGGAGGCCTGGCGTGCTGCGATTCATGGGGTCGCAAAGAGTCGGACACGACTGAGCGACTGAATTGAACTGAACTTTACAGATGTGACTAAGATTCAAACCCGAAAGCCAGTCTTAAAGAGATTTGCTTCTGCTTTCACCCTTGTCAATAATACTCATTCTTAGAATCCAGTTTTAAGGTAGATCTTCTGGAGAGGTCCATATGGAGGAGAACCCCAACTTTTAGCAAATAACTTCAGCTGAGATGCCCCCAGTGACCAGCTCCAATGGCCAGTCATATGAGTGATGCTTGTGCAGCAGATGATGTGTCCCTGCTAAAACATGCCCTGATTATATAATCATCAACAAGGAAATGATTATTAGTTCATTTGCCAAGTTAACAAAAAATCAAAATCCATATGATTAACAAGTTATATATACATATATATATATATATATATGTATATATATATATATAATTTGTATATATATGTGTGTGTGTGTTGTTGTTGTTGTTATTCAGTCGCTAAGTCATGTCTGACACTTTGCAACCCCATGAACTGCAGCACATCAGTCTTCTCTGTACTGCACTATCTCCCTGAGTTTGTTCAAACTCATGTCCATTGAGTCAGTGATGCCATCCAACCATCTGTCTTCTGTTGTTCCTTTGTTGTCTTCCTGCCTTCAAACTTTCCCAGCATTGGGGTCTTTTCCAATGAATCAGCTCTTCATATCAGGTGGCCAAAGTACTGGAGTTTTAGCTTCAACCCCCAGCCCTCCCAATGAATATTTAGGGTTGATTTTCTGTAAGACTGACTGGTTGGATCTCCTTGCAGTCCAAGGGACTAGTAAGAGTCTTCTCCAGCACCACAGTTTGAAAGCTTCAACTCTTTGGCACTCAGCCTTCTTCATGGTCCAACTCTCACATGCATACATGACTATTGGAAAAATCATTGTTTTAAATTTCTGGACTTTTTTTGGCAAAGTGGTGTCTCTGCTTTTTAATATGCTGCCTAGACTTGTCATAGCTGTTCTCCCAAAGAGCAAGTGTCTTTTAATTTTGTGGCTGCAGTCACCATCCGCAGTGATTTTGAAACCAAAGAAAATGAAATGTGACACTGTTTCCACATTTTTTTTCCATCTATTTGCCATGAAGTGATAGGACCAGATGCCATAATCTTCATTTTTTTCAATGTTGAGTTTTAAGCCAGCGTTTTCACTCTCCTCTTTCACCTTCATAAAGAGGTTCTTTAGTTCCTCTTCCCTTTCTGCCATTATACACATGCTTTAGTTCCAAATACAAATAGTTCTTGTCTATACCTCTCTTATTCTACAGATTTTTCTAAAATGCCTTTCTTATCTACAAACTCATTTTAAAGATAAGTGAAGGAATAAAAAAGAAAAAGAAAAGAAAATTCTAAAAAAGAAAAAAAAGAAGATAAGTGAAGGCAAAATCTTCACTCAGATGCATTCTTTGACTCTACTATCTCATCCTATCTCACATTGCAAAGTTGGGCTTTGTATCCTTCCTTAGTTCTTCTCAATATCTATTAAAATGATCCTTCCTTAGTTCTTATCAATATCTATTAAAATGAAACTTTCTGAGAACTGGTGGTGTGTATTATTCACTTTCATTATATTTTCTTATCACCTAGTCTCCCTGTCACTTGTACATGCCCAGACAAAAAATCATCAGTTAAATATTGAAATAACTAAACTTTCTTATTGTGTCAGCTGCCTGAATTGTGAACAAATGATCTTTGCAATAAAATGAGAACAGGGAGTTAGGAGGAAGGTGGTGAAGGAAGGAGGAATTAAAATCTAAATGCAATGCACATAATTACATGTATTTAACCCTTATAGGCCAATACTTTGGCCACCTGATGCAAAGAGCTGACTCATTTGAAAAGACCTTGATGCTGGGAAAGATTGACCTCAGAAGGAGAAGGGGGTGACAAAGGATGAGATGGTTGGATGGCATTAGCAACTCAATGGACATGGGTTTAAATAAAGTCTGGGAGTTGGTGATGAACAGGGAGGCCTGGCATGCTGCAATCTGTAGGGTTGCAAAGAGTCAGACACAACTGAGCAACTGAACTGAACTGACCCCTTATAGGATAATTATGAAGCAATGTTAGTCCTCTTATTTTAGAAATGAAGAAATTGAAGTTCAAAGAGTTTACAGAGATAAATGAGATTCAATCTCAAGTGTAAGTGACTTCAGAATTCTTACTCTTTCTACTATACTCTCGGGCCTTGTGTTCCCATGCAGTCTTCTAAAATTATTAAAGTCATATAGAATCAGGAAATTTACTAAGTAAGTATATTGTTCAAAGTTGGACATAGCACCATGCTGATGCCTGATGTTTCACAGTGTAGTGCTACAAAAAGTGTTTTCTGGAAAACCATTTATCATCATTACCAGGGTACTTGTAAAAAATGTAAATTCATGACCCTCACCCCTGAATTACTAAATCAAATCTTTGAGGTGGGGCCCAGGAATTTGCATTTAAGGAAGCCCCATGAATGATTTTAATGTTTTCTTATTTGAGAACCACTATCTTTGAATATCACAACCTTTGTGATCACAGCCATTTAACATGATTTTCTCTTTTCACAGATAAAGAAACAGAGGGTAACTATGTCTGGCATTGTGAAGTCATTATGATTAACAAGTGGCAAAGCAAAAAAATCGAAGTCAGGATATCCTGATTACCAGTTAAAGGCTTTCATTGCATTTCAGTGAGATTTTACTTATAACACATGTCAAATTTTGACTATCAGTAGCATAAAAGTTTCAGTTTAAACAAAAGAAACAAAAGTACGTACATATATATAGTTATCTAAATGCACTGAGATGACAATTGCTCTCAGAAAGACATGTGCTGAAAAATGAATCTCAGCAGGCTCCCATAGCCAGCTGGAGTAGGGCAACGACAAGTCAGGTTCACAAAAGAAACACTCCAAGGATACACGGAACCAGCGTGGATTGATGAGGCATGATTATAGAGTGCTGAGACATAATCATAGCATAAAGAACAGGCTCAAGTACCAAAATCAGAAATGTGAGAAAAGCTCTGCAAACATCTGCTTTCACCCAACTCAAGAATACTAGTCACATTGCCTGGGGTAAAACAATCTGCTGGTCACACTTTGTCAAACTTAGATAGCAATTCTGAAACATGAGATGGCCAAGGAAACGGATCTGTGTCCAATGTACAGAAATACCCAACACAAAACTTCATAAATAAATATATATATATATATATATATATAAATGCAGATGAATTTAGATACATGTCATTTTAGCACTCCCAAAGCCATAAAATATCTTTTCATATTTTGAAAAGTTTAGGGAAAAAACTGAGAATGATAATAGAGTTCTGCCAAGAGAACACACTGGTCATAGCAAACACCCTCTTCCAAGAACACAGGAGAAGACTACACATGGACATCACCAGATTTTCAACACCAAAATCAGATTGATTATATCCTTTGCTCTATACAGTCAGGAAAAACAAGACCAGAGGGTAACTGTGGCTCAAATCATGAACACTTTACTGCCAAATTCAGACTTAAATTGAAGAAAGTGGGGAAAACCACCAGACCATTCAGGTATAACCTAAATCAAATCCCTTATGATTATACAGTGGAAGTGAGATATAGATTTAAGGCACTAGATCTGATAGACAGAGTGCCTGATGAACTTTGAAGGGAGGTTTGTGACACTGAACAAGAGACAGGGATCAAGACCATCCCCATGGAAAAGAAATGCAAAAAAGCAAAATGGCTGTCTGAGGAGGACTTATAAATAGCTAAGAAAAGTGAAGTCAAAAGCAAAGGAAAAAAGAAAAGATATACCCATTTGAATGCAGAGTTCCAAAGAATAGCAAGGAGAAATAAGAAAGCCTTCCTCAGTGATCAATGCAAAGAAATAGAGGAAAACAACAGAATGGGAAAGACTAGAGATCTCTTAAAGAAAATGAGAGATACCAAGGGAACATTTCATGCAAAATGAGCTCAATAAAGGACAGAAATGATATGGACCTAACAGAATCAGAAGATATTAAGAGGAGGTAGCAAGAATACAGAGAAGAACTATACAAAAAAGATCTTCATGACCCAGATAATCATGATGGTGTGATCACTCACCTAGAGCTAGACATCCTGGTATGTGAAGTCAGGTGGGCTTTAGGAAGCATCACTATAAACAAAGCTAGTGGAGGTGATGGAATTCAGGTTGAGCTATATAAAATCCTAAAAGATGATGCTGTGAAAGTGCTGTACTCAATATGTCAGCAAATTTGGAAAACTCAGTAGTGTCCACAGGACTGGAAAAGGTCAGTTTTCATTCCAATCCCAAAGAAAGGTAATGCTAAAGAGTGCTCAAACTACCACACAATAGCACCCACCTCACACACTAGCAAAGTAATGCTCAAAATTCTCCAAGCCAGGCTTCAGCAATATGTGAACTGTGGACTTCCAGATGTTCAAACTGGTTTTAGAAAACACAGAGGAACCAGAGATCAAATTGCCAACATCTGCTGGATCATTGAAAAAGCAAGAGAGTTCCAGAAAAACATCTCTTTCTGCTTTATTGACTATGCCAAAGCCTTTGACTGTGTGGATCACAATAAACTGTGGAAAATTCTGAAAGAGATGGGAATACCAGACCACCTGACCTGCCTCTTGAGAAACCTATATGCAGGTCAGCAAGCAACAGCTAGAACGGGGCATGGAACAACAGACTGGAAAAGGAGTACATCAAGGCTGTATACGGAGAAGGCAATGGCACCCCACTCCAGTACTCTTGCCTGGAAAATCCCATTGATGGAGGACCCTGGTAGGCTGCAGTCCATGGGGTCAGTAAGAGTCGGACACGACTGAGCGATTTCACTTTCACTTTTCACTTCCATGCATTGGAGAAGGAAATGGCAACACACTCCAGTGTTCTTGCCTGGAGAATCCCAGGGACAGGGGAGCTTGGTGGGCTGCGGTCTATGGGGTCGCACAGAGTCAGACACGGCTGAAGCGACTTAGCAGCAGCAGCAGCAGCAAGGCTGTATATTATAACCCTGCTTATTTAACTTATATGCAGAGTACATCATGAGAAACGCTGGGCTGGATGAAGCACAAGCTGGAATCAAGGTTGCCGGGAGAAATATCAATAACCTCAGATATGCAGATGACACCACCCTTATGGCAGAAAGGGAAGAACTTAAGAGCCTCTTGATGAAAGTGAAAGTGGAGAGTGAAGAAGTTGGCTTAAAGTTCAACATTCAGAAAACTAAGGTCATGGCATCCGGTCCCATCACTTCATGGCAAATAGACGGGATACAATGGAAACCGTGGCTGACTTTATTTTTTTTGGCTCCAAAATCACTGCAGATGGTGTTTGCAGCCATGAAATTAAAAGACGCTTACTCCTTGGAAGGAAAGTTATGACCAACCTAGACAGCATATTAGAAAGCAGAGACATTACTTTGCCAATGAAGCCCCATCTAGTTGAGGCTATGATTTTTCCCGTAGTCATGTATGGATGTGAAAGTTGAGCTATAAAGAAAGCTGACTGCAGAAGAATTGATACTTTTGAACTGTTTTGTCGGAGAAGACTCTTGAGAGTTCCTTGGACTACAAGGAGATCCAACCAGTCCTTCCTAAAGGAAATCAGTCCTGGGTGTTCATTTAATGACTGATGTTGATGCTGAAACTCCAATATTTTGGCCACCTAATGTGAAGAGGTGACTCATTTGAAAAGACCCTGATGTTGGAAAAGATTGAAGGCAAGAGGAGAAGGGGATGACAGAGGATGAAATGGTTAGATGGCATCACCAAGTCAATGGACATGAATTTGAGTAAACTCCGGGAGTTGGTGATGGACATGGAGGCCTGGCGTCCTGCAGTTCATGGGGTCACAAAGAGTTGGACACGACTGAGCGGCTGAACTGAATTGATGCTGTGAAAGATTGAGGGCAGGAGGAGAAGGGGACGACAGAGGATGAGATGGTTTTATGGCATCACTGACTCAATGGACATGAGTTTGGATAAGCTCCGAGAGTTTGTATGGACAGGGAGCCTGGTGTGCTGTGGTTCATGGGGTCGAAAAGAGTCAGACATGACTGAATGACTGAACTGAACTGAACTGAATCTCCTCTTGGAGGTTTACATATGCTTTAGTGTATCAATACCCTTAGGTGTTTTAGAGGAAATCAAACCTTCTTTAAGTCTTTGATACCCATTCTTCTTTGAACCAAGATTTATAAAACAAATTCTAGTAAGTGTACAGTCTTTTATTAAGGACTAACCCCCATCCTCTTACTCTCCTAAGATATCATTGCCTCTGTTGCCTATTCTGTTGGAAAAGAAGCATAGGCTTTATATGTCAAAACTTTTCACTTTCATGCATTGGAGAAGGAAAGGGCAAGCCACTCTGGTGTTCTTGCCTGGAGAATCCCAGGGACAGGGGAGCCTGGTGGCCTGCTGTCTATGGGGTCGCACAGAGTCGGACATGACTGAAGCAACTTAGCAGCAGCAGCGGCAGCAGCACTAACACTCTTGTGGGAAAGAAATCACATGCTGAGGAGATTATATATAAAATTTTGGGGTTTTGCCTTCTCTTGGAAAAAAAAAAAAGTCTGAAAATATTTCGCTTACATTCCTGCAAAGCAACAATTAACTCTTGAGACAAAGGTTTTTGTGTTTGTGCAGTGGAACCAGAGATGAAATTGCCAACATCCGCAGGATCTTTGAAAAAGCAAGAGTGTTTCAGAAAAACATCTACTTCTGCTTTATTGACTATGCCAAAGCCTTTGACTGTATGGATCACAATAAACTGGAAAATTCTGAAAGAGATGGGAATACCAGACCACCTGACCTGCCTCTTGAGAAACCTATATGCAGGTCAGGAAGCAACAGTTAAAACTGGACATGGAACAACAGACTGGTTCCAAATAGGAAAAGGAGTAGATCAAGGCTGTATATTGTCACCCTGCTTATTTAACTTCTATGCAGACTATATCATGAGAAATGCTGGACTGGAAGAAGCACAAGCTGGAATCAAGATTGCCAGGAGAAATATCAATAACCTCAGGTATGCAGATGACACCACCCTTATGGCAGAAAGTGAAGAAGAACTAAAAAACCTCTTGATGAAATTGAAAGAGGAGAATGAAAAAGTTGGCTTAAAGCTCAACATTCAGAAAACGAAGATCATGGTATCTGGTCCCATCACTTCATGGGAAATAGATGGAAAAACAGTGGAAACAATGTCAGACTTTATTTTGGGGCTCCAAAATCACTACAGATGGTGTTTGCAGCCTTGAAATTAAAAGATGCTTATTTCTTGGAAGGAAAGTTATGATGAACCTAGATAGCATATTAAAAAGTAGAGACATTACTTTGCCAACAAAGGTCTGTCTAGTGAAGGCTATGGTTTTTCCAGTGGTCATGTTGGATGTAGAGTTGGACTGTGAAGAAAACTGAGCACCAAAGAATTGATGCTTTTAAACTGTGGTGTTGGAGAAGACACTTGAGAGCTCTTTGGACTGCAAGGAGATCCAACCAGTCCATTCTAAGGGAAATCAGTCCTGTGTGTTCATTGGAAAGACTAATGTTGAAGCTGAAACTCCAGTACTTTGGCCACCTCATGCCAAGAGTTGACTCATTGGAAAAGACTCTGATACTGGGAGGTATTAGGGGCAGGAGGAGAAGGGGATGACAGAGGATGAGATGGCTGGATGGCATCACTGACTCAATGGACATGAGTTTGGGTGAACTCTGGGAGTTGGTGATGGACAGGAAGGCCTGGCGTGCTGAGGTTCATGGGGTCACAAAGAGTCGGACATGACAGAGCGACTGAACCAAATTGAACTGAACCACTGTTTTATCAATTATTTTTAATAATTTACTCAGTTATTTTTATCTGCTTGACCCTCTAAGTTACAGAATTTGTTATCCTTCCTCTGGGACTTGGGGGGAAAAGGGTCATTCACTTTGGGTGACAGGATATTGCTAGTGATTTAAGTAGAGATTTGCCATTAGTTACTTTGCAACTTTGGCTTCCCTGGTGGTTCAGACAGTAAAGAATTTGCCTGCAATGCAGGAGACCCGGGTTCAGTCCCTGGCTCTGGAAGATCCCCTGGAGAAGGGAAGGGCAACCCACTCCAGTATTCTTGCCTGGAGAATTTCATGGACAGAAGAACCAGGTGGGCTACATACAGTACATGGGGTTGCAAAGAGTTGGCCATGACTGAGCAAGTAACACAAACACACACTTTGCAACTTAGTGGATTTAACTTTTGCTTGAACTACTTGCTGATGATATTGATAGGTGAGAATGCCAACACTCACTCATGTTGTTTTCTTGCATACTCACTCCCATTCTATCAGGTTATGGATGAAAATAATGAAGTCAAAGAACTATTGATAATTTGTGGCCTGAAATATCTGTGTAAATGAAAAAAAAAGTCTTTTCCTCTACATTTTAATAAGATGATTTAAAAATCATCTCATCTCTGCTCTTTGGAAACCTCACCTTCATTAATTAGCATTCCAGGCAGTGCTATTCCCATCTTCTCCATGTACATGAGGGAATCAGATTGCCATTTGCTTTTATTCTGTTTAAACATCTATGAGGAACAAGAGTAAAATGATAAATATGCTAAACTTATTTGAACTGTGTTTAGTACAATGCCTAGATTTTGTTATTTGAAGACTATTCCTCCAGCAATAAAATTATTTTTTTTAAAAGTGTGGAAATAATACATCATTTTCAGCATTTCTCTCTTCTGGTTTCTAAGAGCTGCTTTTCTTCTTCCTTCTGGGCATGAAGAGAAGATAAGCCACTCTGACTTTCTCCTTCTGCTCACTTTTCGCTTCTGGTTATGTTTGTTCCTCAAGGGAATAGAAAGTGTCAGTAGGCTTAGGAAGCAGCTTAAGGGTTATCTAGGCTGGTTTGTCCATTCTCTGCCTGCTTAGTAAGGAACTAAGGTGTATTTGTTAGCCTCCTCAGTATTGTTAGGGACTTCTTGGACAAAGGAGAAAAGGTAAGGTAATAGAGAGTATTAATTAAAAAAAAAATCTTTCTATGACTAGATGATTTTGCATTCACTGAAGAGTTGCAAAAATAGTATATATAATTTCTATATATATTTACACTAGTTTTACCTTATGCTAATAAATTTATTTAACCATAGAATATTTATCAAAACTAAGACATTAACACTGATACAATGCTATTAACCAAAATATATAATTTACATGAAAATTTATGTGAATCTCATCTTTTTTTTTTTTAACTTATTGTCCTTTTCTTTTCCAGGATCCAGTCAAGGATCTTGCATTGCATTCAATTGTTATGTTTCCTTAATTTCCTGTAATGTAGAAGAGTGCCTCAGAATTTTCTTTTCTTTAAAAAACCTTATGCTTTTGAAAAGTACTATTTGTTTTATAGAATGTCCCTCAGTTTGGTTTTTCTGATATTTTCTCTTGATTAGATTGAGGTTATCTGTTATTGGGAAGGATATCTCAGAGGTCACATGCCTTTCTTAGTCATAGCAGGGGTATATGATAAACCTATATCTATTACTGGTGATGTTAACCTTGCTCTTGACCACCGGGTAAAAATGGTGTTTGCTTTCATTTTGTAAATTTTCTTTGTTTTCCCTTTTTCAATATTAATCATTTTGTAGGACATACCTTGAGACTGCACGAAGATCCTATTTCTGCTAAAAACTTTTGTCCACTAATTTCTGCATCCACAATTACTAATTTTCAAATTGCTATTTTCCTTCTGTCACTAATATTTGATACTCTTCTGTAGGGAATATGTGTCTTATCTCCTCTGCTTGTTACTTTATTTTGTTATTATTGTATCATATGGAATCATGCATCTTGTAAAGTGACTTGACAGTGGTTCAGTCATGTCCGACTCTTTGCGACCCCACAGACTGTATACTCCATGGAATTCTCCTGGCCAGAATTCTGGAGTGGGTAGCCCCTCCTTTCTCCAGATCTTCTCAACCCAGAGATCGAACCCAGGTCTCCCGCATTGCAGGCGGATTCTTTACCAGCTGAGCCGCAAGGGAAGCCCAAGAATAATGGAGTGGATGGCGTCTCCCTTCTCCGGGCGATCTTCCCAACCCAGGAATTGAACTGGAGTCTCCTGCATTGCAAGTAGATTCTTTACCAACTGAGCTATGGGGGAAGCCCTCATGAATTTTATTGCAGCACAAAAAAATCATATACACCACAGAAATGAATAAATGTGATTATGTTCCAATAAAACTCTATTTATGGACACAACTGAATTCATATGATAGTTATATGCTATGAACTATTATTTCTTTTATTTTTTTCAACTATTAAAATGTAGGAATAATTCTTAGGTTACAGGTGGTTTAAAACAACCAGTGGATAGGATAAAGCTCACAGACTATAGTTTGACAATTTCTGGTCTAATTCATAAATTTAACCTTTTTGAAATACCTGATGCAACACTTGTGGAGGAAATCCAGAGTAACCATGCTAAAAGTATCCAAGGAAAGAGAACTCTGACTCAAAAATATAATATTTAATAGCTTCCAGAATGGGAACAGTGAATCTCACCAGTGTTTCTTTGTTAGCTTGTCTTCTTTAACAGATTATTCTCACTGGAAAACTTTCTTATTTTTTTAATCAATTAATTTATTTGTCTCCAGCAGGTGTTAGTTGTGGGGTCTTCTAGTTGTGACACTTGGAATATTTAGTTGCAGCCTGAATACTCTTAATTGTGACATGTGGGAATAGTTTTCCAACCAAGGATAAGACCTGGTCCCCCTGTATTGAGAGTATGGAGTCTTAGCCACTGGACCACCAGGAAAGTCCAAGACTTCTTTATATAAAGTCTACTAGAATCACCTTCTGAGAACGGAGTTGTAGTTTTGTTTCTTATTTTTCCTGTGACATTTATTTTTCAATAAGTCTACAACAGATATCTTTGTCTAGAACCTCTAATTTGCCAGGAATTTTTCTAGACTCTTGGGATATAACAGTAAACAAAATAGGCAAAAATCTCTGTATTCATAAAGCTTATATTCTAATGTGTCCTTTGATGAGAGAGGGTAGAGATAGACATCAATAAATAAAACCAATACAAAATTAAGTAATGAGATACCTGTGAAGGATTAAATAGTATTGGAAAAAAATGATCAAGGCAAAAGAGAAAGGAGTAATGAAGTTGGGTTAGTTCGATTTTAAATCAAATAGAGGAGATCTCACTGAGAAGATAACTTGAGAATAAAAGATTTGAAGGAGGTTAGTGAATTAGCCTTGGAAAAAGCTGGGAGCTGAGAATTCCCAGTCTTATGGACTCTGTGAGAGAGGGAGAGGGTGGGAAGATTTGGGAGAATGGCACTGAAACATGTAAAATTAAAATATCATGTATGAAACGAAAAAAAAAAAAAAAAAGAACCAATGGGAAACCTGTAATTTCCCAAGGCCTATACATCTGCAGCAGAGTGAGGCAAGACAGGAGTTGCCGGAACAGAAGATACAGGGTTGAAGTGGACTGTTTGTCTTGATTTAATTCTGTGAAGACAAATAGCTTAGCTAATTAGATGCATGTCAGAATTTAAGAGAGAGAAAGAAAGTTCGAGAAGGGAATAAGAGAGAGAGGCAGTGGGAAGAAGTGAATGAGATGCTGAAGTAAAATGAAGGCCAGGCTTGAAAATCCCTCAGACAAAACCAATTAAACCATGTAAGCAAAACTAAATCTAGTTTATGTTGTGACCAAGGAAAATTTAGGTTGTTTCTCCAATGATAAATAAAAGAAACTTAAGCTATCTTTCTAAAGTGGCATAAGATAGTCATTTTTAACCAATCTCCTAATGTCTGGAACCCCTATTGTAACAACCTCTCATTGTAAAGGTTAAAATAACTTCTTATTTTCACTTTATAAGCCATCCTGTAATATTACACCTCTAAGTTTGTATCCCTTTTGGATTTGAAAACTCCCAGTTTATGAGGTGTTCTTATATGTGCACTATACTCTTAACAAATACTATTTTACTCATCTGGTTTTAACATTTACTGTTCCTGGATTTTTGACAGAGGGAAGACTGAAGATAAGGAGTAAAGGTGGGAGGAAGGGAGAAAGCAAAGAAGGAATCAAAGAGTGAAGGAAAGAAAGGAGGAGAAATACACTAGTTGGCCAAGAGTACGTTAATCTTCTAGTGTTGTATACATTTTATTTTATTATACTTATTGATACTGTCTACTATTAATTGGAGATTTAAGAATTCTGTAAAGGTAGACATTGATTTGAATAAAATTGATAGTAGTGCACATGTTTCATGTCAAATAGCAATGCAAGTGAATGTTCATATGCAAATAGAAATACAAGCATGCTAAAGACCTCCCCACAAAATTTTACAAATTTTTATTGTCCACTAGGAAATCAGCCTCTTTTGTTCTTTTGTGTGTGATTCTGAAATGTTATTCTAGCATTCTATCTTTCTAAATAAAAATAAATACTTTGAATAGAAACACCTTTATTGTCCTCAAACTTCTAAAAGTAAGGTTTCTCATTGAGAAGTTTAATAGATTTTGACAATGTTTATTCCATATTTTTATAAGAATTATCCTTTTAATCTTTTGAAAGAGAATTTAAATGACATGAGTCATTAAATGGTATTCCCCTGATAAAACCTAGATGAACAAAATAAACTCTCAAATGGCTGAAGCTGCAAGAAAGATTCTGGACCTGTTCTTGACCATATTTATTTCTGTGGACCAAAATCTGTAGAGAGTATAGTCTACAAAAGCAGAGAGATAAAATGGAAGATGCATAAGGAAGACTGAAAGGATGATGTGGAAAGAATTTTGATATTGTTCAAGTACTGAATTCTACTTTACTCTGAAGTCTAGCTCAGATCCTATCCTTGACTTCCACTGTACAGCCTAGAATAATTATTTATAAGTGCACTATTCTTAAGCTAATTTAAGTGGTACTGTTATTTGGTTGTTTGTAATGCAAACCCATATTTTAAAAAAAATGTAAACCATAGTTCTAAATGTAGAGGCCTGGGCAGTAGATTCAACTAAGGATTCTTTCACAGTGGGTTGACAGACACCAGTCATTTTGATATTATTTATTTACCCTAAGGCACATGCTAGGGAACCACAGGAATGGTAGAGTTAAGGTGATGTCAGGCTACCAGCTCACATATATTGTCTGATATGGGTGAGCTCTGGTCTAGAAACCATGGAAATATTACCCAAGTAAACTGACAAAAATCTTTTACCTCAGAGGAGCTTATATTTTGTTAAATAGTTGTTCACGGGGAAATTTTGTTCTCTTTGGAATGGCCTGCCTGAAAGTAATTAAGAACTTACAACTGAAGCTAATTTTGTAAAAGGAAACTCTTTTTGCCTACCTTCAGATATATGTGGGAGAATGTGAGATTACCATGATCAAGAAAGACATTCTGGGAAATGGCAGGGGAAATTCTTAGTCTCTTGAGGCAATGCCATTGCTATGAATCCTTGCTAGGCAGCAAATGGCAGTGTATCTAAAAACAGAAATACTGAGTCTCCATGCTTATTACTAAGAAACAGAGCCAAAAGAGTGAGGTCCAAATCAAATAGCAAGATTTCACAAGATTTCTGGATTTTGGCTAGCAGCGAACAGAACTCCTTCAAATGAAATTGCTAATACCAAAGTTTTAAGGATTAAAAAGTTTAAAGTTAATTCATACAGTTTATATTATTTTTGAATGATAGCTATTCTATAGAAGAATCCTCAATTTACTGAAAGCTTTAATTAAAATATGGAAGTGATTCATATGTTTGAGGAGTTCATAATTAGACTGTGCAAAGCTGTGAGGAAATAAATAACAGTGCAGAGTAGAGAAGAAAAAAGTCCAGAGGGATGTGCAAAATCATAGATACAACAACTGCCAAAGGGCCCAGATTTACTCTAAGCCTGAATCTATACACTTGACATTCAGAGGAAAGCTGAATCTCACTTTAATGAGACAATTTTATCATCAACTTCTGCCTTCCTCATACAAGAAGCTAGCTGCTAAAAGCATTATGTTAATGATTGACTTTAAAACGAACCTTGAAATAAGAAGTCCTAAAACTACTACTTTATTCTTACAATTTTACATTTATTTAGTGGAAAAATTTTTAATCATTCTCTATGCATTCTACTATGAATGCATTTGTAAACAGTGCCTTAGTGACCTGTGGAAAAATAAACACAAAATTCATCCAAGAATAACAACAACAACATAATAGAATAAGATAAGGAGACCTAATCCATAGAATCTCAGACTTTAGAGCTAGAAGATAATTGAGAGATTATTTAAATCAATTCCCTTCATTTTGAAGAAAAGTAAAGTCCAGATAAGTTAAATGCATATACAGTGCCAGGAATAGATTCAGATATTCCAAATGAAAGTGGCAGCCAGACTTACAGAGGAGCCAGAGTCTATACAGTCTTACAGCTAAAGAAAACATGCATACACACACACACACACAAACATACATGAGGTCCACTTTCAAGTGTTCTTTGTTCTTATTTTTATTTAATGCACAAAAGCACTACGTTTTATTGATTCATAAATATGCATTGAGAACATACCATATACCAGGCTTTCTATTAAATGTTAACAATACAGTGTCTGCCCAAGTATTTGTCTTCTAAAACAAATAAACCTACATGACCATGCTTTGAAATAAAGGTTATATTAAATCAGATTTTATCTATGCCATGAAGCTATGACTCCTAATTCTCACTAAAATTATAATTCTAAAGGCATAGATATTGCTTGAAATAGTATTTTCAGAAAATTGCAGTGGATGACATAAATAAATAGCATGCCATGCTAAAGTTTCCTATAAGAAAGAGCAGATCAAGTTATGATTGCCACGGGATGGGAATCTGAGAAGCTGATAGAGAGGTATTAGTCTCCCTGCAGGATCAAGCCATCAGTTCAAGAGAAAGGCATAGAGAATTCAAATACCATCCATACTTTTCCAGTGGCCAGCGATGTTCCCTCTGAGATATAAAGGATGACATGCATGGGTGGATTTCTGTAGGACAGTCATTTTCCACAGCAGCAATTTTTACAAGTTACCTAATTAATTAGAGGGATACCAAAAGATGGCAGTATGATGGAAAGGTCCTGGAAAGCAGAGAAATATGTGAGGAAGTCAAGATTTCTAGATAAAATCTGCCTGAAGACCAGGTTCTATATAACATTCTATATAATCCTTAGGACATAGTAGGCACCTCATCAACTTGGTGAATTATTGACTAAATTAATGATATTGTTATCATTTGCCATTGTAAGTAACGTATTACATTCAGTCTTTCTTTGAATACATGTTGCTTTGATACCTATCATATTCAAAGTAATCTGATAAATTCTATTGATAATAAATACAAAGTAAAATGGACACAGTTCTGAACTCAAAGACTACAGAATATAGTCAAGGATCCATAACAAGCTTACCCATATCTAATTTATAAAGAACTATAATGAATGCAAATACTTGACTGACGTAACATTCAAAGGAAAAAGTCACTGTCATCAGAAGAAAAACCAGTATCTACAATTTGATTGTAAGCAAGAAAGAACTGAGATGGAAAGAACAGAGGGGCATTGGCTTCTAGGAGAAACAGTGCAGAATATGGTTGGGCCAGATTATAATGTATAGAAACAATGAGTAATCAGAAAAGGGGTTACAATTTACAACAAGATCAAATCTTGAAAGCTTTGTAAATTATTCTTAATTTTCACTTTACTTGATGGTATAAAGAATCTGAAGGTCTGTGAGCAGTAGGGTCAGAATTAAGTGGCTGTGTAATGTTTAATGCGACAGCCATTTGTGATAGATAGAAAAGGAAGAATTCAAAAACCACATGCATATAAATAAATTTGATGGCCTAACAAAAGCCCATATTAATAAACTTTTTAAAAACTATTATTTCCCATGAATTTTAATGTAGGAAGATGTAATTGCATAAAAATAATACCTTGGTTCATATAAATTGGATATTTTATAGTAAACTCTTTAAAGTCAAACATTGTGTGTTTTAGCAATGTCAAAGGAGTAATAAAAAATCAATGTAATATTAGTACTCCTACCTTACATTATAGCAAACTCATAGCTATTATCGACTAAATGCTTTGAAAGTTCTTTAAGAAACATTATAATAGAGTTTTTAATGGAAAAAAAGAAGGTCAGTTTCACAGCAAGAGAGGTCTGCATCAAATGATGGAAGAAATTCACAGTTCGCTGCCTTTTCTATAGTGCATCTTCTGTTTCTTGCTTGAGTTTGGGGCAGATAACAGTGGCAGGTGGAGGTGGCAAAGGTCGAATTGCTCTGAAGGTGTTGAACTAAATCATTATATATATACAAGAAATGATAGAAAAGGCATGAGCAGAATTCTCCAGGGAAAGAAACATTAAAATAAAAATTATTTGCCTCTGTCCTACAAAAAGCTAGATCTCTGTTGTCCTAATGTTGCAATCAGTTCTTGATTACCCACACTAATTGGAGAAGTAGTGGCACATTAATCTCAAGGTCGTTTATATGTGATGACTGACTCAAGGACACTTGATAATATCCATGGCCTGTTGAGCCTCTTTGAGGACCATGTTCTAATGATCCAATACCAGTATTCTATCACCAATTCTTAGGACTCGTAGAGTACCCTTGAGAAGACTAAAAAGGAGTGAAAAAAACAGAAAAAAAATGAATATTCCATTTTACTTCATTAACTATAGAGAACCAGGAAGGGCATAACAACAACTAAAATATAATTTTCACAAAATTCAGCTAAGATATACTGCCAAGGCAGCTGTGAATTTCATTCTATGATGGAAACAACGTTCTTTTCTAAAACTACAGAAAATAGAATAAAATCTAAATCTACTGTACAGTAGGTGCATTATGGTAGCATACTACCAGAGTGTGCTGCTTAAGTCGCTTCAGTCATGTCTGACTCTGTGCGACCCCATGGACTGCAGCCCACCAGGCTCCTCTGTCCATGGGGTTTTCCAGGCAAGAGTAATGGAGTGGGGTGCCATTGCCTTCTCCGCAGTTCTACCCAGTAGTTAGCAAAGCCTTGTGCTATGGAAAACAGACTGCCTCTGAGTGTGTCTGTCTTTCAGTATGGATGTCTAGGAAGTGAAAGTAATCATAGTCATACTCATAATTGTAAAAATAATAAATGCAACACCAAAATCTGAAGATTATATTTAAACTTCTTAATTTAAGCCCTTTGTTTAAAATAACGGGGAAACAGTTGCTTTATAAGTGATGAATAGGAAATCTCAAGATTTTTTAAAACTATTTAACCCAAGATTGTAAACTTAATCTAAACATCCCTTTAGAATAGGAAGTTCTTAAAACTGAACCTGTTCTAACTAAAGCAATGCTTTGCCCATGATGCAGTTTTCCATTAAATCTTAGCACATCTTTTCCTCAAAGTTTAAGTTCTTTATCATTTTAATATCTGGTTTTGATAGATATGTGGCTTTGTGATACACAGGACAGTTTTGTTATTTCTAGAAGAGAGTCAGACAGCCCCAAAGCCTGTCAGGGAAGCCTAGGGGAGTGGTAAATGTGGTTCACTTTTAAGGGAAAATCTTCCAGTGTGCCTGGTGCTGCAACCACTGACTTGCTCAAGGGGCAGGTAGAGAGATGGAAAGCAGAGTCTGCAAAGTGGTTGAAAGATAAGCAGTTGGGAAGGTAGAATCCCTGCTGTGAGAATGACAAGGCAACTTCTTGCAGGCTTGATGAGATTCTCACTTAATCAGGTGGCATCAAAGCACTGGGACCTGAAGACTAGAGAGCTTGTTCTCCCAGCAGGGCACTGCTGCATGCTATTTTCCCATGTATAAAGAAAATTGAAGCTTTTGAAATAGAAACATTTAGGAATTTTGGAATCTTTTTTCTTAAACATTACCACCCTTGTAACAATCCAGTTACACATCTACTTTAATATGAATTAGAACAATATGGGAGAAGGAAATGGCAACCCACTCCAGTGTTCTTGCCTGGAGAATCCCAGGGACAGGGGAGCCTGGTGGGCTGCCATCTATGGGGTAGCACAGAGTCGGACACGACTGAAGCGACTTAGCAGCAGCAGCAGCAGAACAATATGGTCCTTCTGTACATGTTTTGTTATTGTTCCTGTTGTTGTTGATAAAAGTATAGATGGCATAGAGATATGGTGAAAACTTAATTGTTTTAACTGAAGATACTAAATTTGGGAAAGTGATAAGGCATTTTTCAAACCAAGGTTACTCTTCTACTTCATCCATCACTCATATAATACCTTCTATATCCTTGATGGTGGCTTTCTCCCATTATCTGTCTTTAGCATACGTCTCAAGATTGTATCTTTGGTCCTATTCTTATTGTTCCATCAGTTCAGTTCAGTTCAGCTGCTCAGTCATGTCCGACTCTTTGTGACCCCATGAATCGCAGCACGCCAGGCCTCCCTGTCCATCACCAACTCCCAGAGTTCACTCAAACTTATGTCCATGGAATCGATGATGCCATCCAGCCATCTCATCCTCTGTTGTCCCCTTCTCCTGCCCCCAATCCCTCCCAGCATCAGAGTCTTTTCCAATGAGTCAACTCTTCACATGAGGTGGCCAAAGTATTGGAATTTCAGCTTTAGCATCAGTCCTTCCAATGAACACCCAGGACTGATCTCCTTTAGAATGGACTGGTTGAATCTCCTTGCAGTCCAAGGGATTCTCAAGAGTCTTCTCCAACACCACAATTCAAAACCTTCAATTCTTCAGTGCTCAGCTTTCTTCACAGTCCAACTCCACATCCATACATGACCACTGGCAAAACCATAGCCTTGACTAGATGGACTTTGTTGGCAAAGTAATGTCTCTGCTTTTGAATATGCTATCTAGGTTGGTCATAACTTTCCTTCCAAGGAGTAAGTGTCTTTTAATGTCATTGTTCCATACCTGGAGCCAAAACAAAACATGACATAACAAAACAGAAAAGAAACAACAATAAAAAACATTGACTATTTGCTCAAAAAATGTGGATGAGTTTCCCATTTGGGGTACCTGCTATCCACATAAGCATAACCTCTCACTCAGATCCAAGCCCTGCCATCCACAGTGCCTGGAGGTCCACCCCTCTCCTTACTCCAGCCTTCAAGTCAGTCACTTCTTTGGACAAAAGCATGTAATAGCACAGAATGAATTCTAGAGGTTATAGCACACCTTGAAATATTCGAACTTTATAGCCCTTTCAATAAAAATATATTGATGATTTTCTTGGCATCCTGCATATCTTTATTTCCAAGCACACCTAGAACTCTCTTCTCAAACCTTGTCCTGCATTTTCATCTTTGCTCCCACTTAAGATGCACAGTCTCCTCCCTCTATCTGGTGCATCCTCTATTTTCTTTCATGACTGATTCTTTCATTAATTCCTGCATGACTTTCTAGGTCATAAGATTCACTCTATTCTCAGTGTCCACAGTACTGTATTTAATTTTCCACTTCTATGTTCATTTTGCATTAAATTTGCTTAGATTCCCTCCCCTTTTTGAAAGGCTTGCCATTTAAAAAAATATTTAAATTTGTGCCATTAAATTGGCATTCACATTTCTTCATTGCTCTTTGCTATTTTTACTTTCAACTTATCTTTTGTACCCCACTTTTTGTCATTACTTTCAGTCTCAGGATAATTAAAGAATTATCCAGTCATATTTTTTTCTCTTCCCTTTTGCTTGAAGGAGGAAAGTGCTAGTGTAATGAGAATGAATGTGGTCAAAACATTTTGTGATCAGACAGAGCTGGGTTTTGCATCCAATGCTACTAGATATATAGACTAAGTTACTATTCTTATCACTTTCAGCCAATAGTTATAATACTTACAATTGAGGATTTTTAAAAGATAAATGTGTTAGGGGAAACAAACCGACTGAAACCACCCACCTTGGCCAAGCACCATAGTAACCATTTGCATGAGTTGTTTTAGGATCGGAAGTCCTGGTAAGGAACATGGAACTAATAAGCCACCCCAACCAGAAGAGTTCAGGAAAGGTCAAAAGGAGATACCACATGTCCAACTATTTCCCAGAATCCTCCTCTTTGGCATCCATCTTGGCTGAACAAGGCATTCACCCCAGGAAGGATTCTGAGTCAGATGATTGGTTAAATCCCATCACCATAAAACCCAAGACTTCCAGCCACATGGCAGAGCTGTTCTCCTGGGTTCCTTTACCCTATTTTCTCCACTCAGGTGCCCTTTCCCAGTAAAATCTCTTGCTTTGTCAGCAGATGTGTCTCCTCGGACAAGTCATTTCCAAGGGTTAGACAAGAGCCCAGTTTCAGGCCCTGGAAGGGAACCCCTTACTGCAGCAAATGCATTATTGCATGTTCAGGGCTTGGCCAATTAGAGGCATTAAAGTACATTATTTCCTTTCTTCTCTTGTTTATGTCTCAGTACAAGTAACGAAATAGGTAAACTTAATTATAAACCATGTAGAGAAAAACTCCCACTCTGGGCTTTAATTACAGCATTAAGAATAGTATTTTATGATTCATACTTAACAATGTTAATATCCCACATGTTTGCTTGTGAAGAACAAGGCTTTATGATGTAAAAGACCTGAGTTCCAATCCCAGCTATGTCACTCCCTTGCTATACGACTGGACAAGTTAATTAAACTGAATTTCAGCTTCAGTTCAGTTCAGTCACTCAGTCGTGTCCGACTCTTTGCGACCCCATGAATCACAGCACGCCAGGCCTCCCTGTCCATGACCAACTCCCAGAGTTTACTCAAACTCATGTCCATCGAGTCGGTGATGCCATCCAGCTATCTCATCCTCTGTCATCCCCTTCTCTTCCTGCCCCCAGTCCCTCCCAGCATCAGAGTCCTTTCCAATGAGTCAACTCTTCACATGAGGTGGCCAAAGTACTGGAGTTTCAGCTTTAGCATCATTCCTTCCAAAGAACACCCAGGACTGATCTCCTTTAGAACGGACTGGTTGGATCTCCTTGCAGTCCAAGGGACTCTCAAGAGTCTTCTCCAACACAACAGTTCAAAAACATCAATTCTTCAGTGCTCAGCTTTCTTCACAGTTCAACTCTCACATCCATACATGATACTGGAAAAACCCATAGCCTTTGCTACATTGATGTTTGTTGGCAAAGTAATGTATCTGCTTTTGAATATGCTATCTAGGTTGGTCATAACTTTCCTTCTAAGGAGTAAGCATCTTTTATTTCATGGCTGCAATCACCATCTGCAGTGATTTTGGAGGCCCCCAAAATAAAGTCTGACACTGTTTCCACTGTTTCCCCATCTATTTCCCATGAAGTGATGGGACCAGATGCCATGATCTTTGTTTTCTGAATGTTGAGTTTTACATATCTGTAAAAAGTCAGTGTAATAATGCTTATCCCTCAAAGAATCTTTGAAGATTAAATAAGATACAGTTTGATTCACATTCATACCTATGTATGTATTGATCACAATTCTTGAAGTAAATAGTCTATTGTTTGATTGTTGCATAAAGTTGAGTAACATAGCATTCAGAATTAACATGAAATTTTGTAAAATAATCAAATCAGTCCTAATAGGAGTCTATAGAAAACATTTCTCTCTATAATGTGCTTCTCTTATAGAATAAGAAACAAATGGGGTGGGGGAGGCTCAAGAGGGAAGGGGTAATTTATATACATATATATATATAAAAAATTATGACTGATTCACATTGTTGTATGGCAGAGACAAGCACAAGAAAAAAAAAGAAACAAAATCATATCCTATTTAATATCTTACAATCTTGCACACATTCTTTTCTCTTCATTCTATTTTTATCCATTTTTCTCTAGTTCCTTGTGAATTTGACTTCACATAGGCATCTACTTCTTACTACTGTCTTCTGATATTTTCATGGTTTACAACTCTGACTGCACATTAGAATCAACTGAAGAACTGTAGAGAAAATATGAATATCTACATTTTAGATAAATTGGGGATCTCACAAAGGTTCTTAAACTTTATCATGAATCAGATTCATCTGGAGAGCCTCAGAAAACATAAGTTTCTGGGATTCATCCCAAGTTTCTGATTTAGTAGGTATTTCCAACAAATTCTAAGGTGATGCTGATTCTACTGGTCCAGGGAATGCTTTTGAGAACTACTGCACTAAGTGGTAAGACTCTGATGTTAATACTTTTATAAAAAATTCTCTCATGATCCTGATCATACCCAGAGATGAGAATTCCAGTGTTAGCCTTCACTTGGCTTTAAAATCTACTGATTTTACCATTCATTGCTGTGCCGACAATTACCCACAGCCTGGACCTGCTGTCTTTGGTTGTCAAGATAGTACTGTCAGCATATCAACCATGCATTAATCCAGTCATCCATGCAACCACCTGTTCAATAAACACTTACAATGAAATAAACTTCTTACCATGAGAATTTCAGGAGCTGGCGAAGAAGACTAACAAACACAAATTTTAGTATAATATAAATGTGTTTAACTTGGGATATTGTTATTGTTGTTTAGTCACTAAGTCAGGTCCAACTCTTTGTGAGTTCAGTGACTGTATCCCTTCAATCTCCTCTGTCCATGGGATTTCCCAGGCAAGGATACTGGCGTGGATTATTATTTCCTATTCCATGGGATCTTCCTGACCCAGGGATCAAACCTGCATTTCCTGCATTGCAGGTGGATTCGAGCCATCAACAAAGCCCCAATTTTCGGTGCAGGATTGGAGAAAAAGACTCTTTCTGACTTCATAGATCTTATGATGTTGATGTCAATTCTCAAATTATAAGTACAGATTCAACAAGTTAGCCAAGTAGGGCATGGCACTAAAACACTTTTTGGGTTTGTTTTAATGTTTATTTGCTTAGAAGAATGGCACAAATTAAATTATAAATATTTTATTTCTTAAATGATTAATTTTATGATGAAAGATGTTAACTATGTCATCTAGGCTGACTGTGAGATACTTGGGTGGGATATGGGTGAGAAAAGGAAAAATGAATTTTGTGAAACTATACTGAAATTCAGTCCAAGTTTTAACATCTGTCAGCACAAATTCACATTCTATAACTCAGAATAATCCTTACTTAGCAAAAAGAACAATAGGACAGAAGTGCAACAATTTTCATCTAAAACTTTATCATAGTTATTTATCACTGAGCCCTTCCAGTGCCCCCACTGTACTTGGCATCTGGAGTTACTTATGTTTGGTCAGTGCTATGAAGATAGGCTGTAAATCAGGCTCCACTCTCTGACTCCACTGGTGCCACTGAAAAAATAATTAGCACCTGCACCCCAGGCTCAGATTGCAACTCCACTGCCTGTGTATGCATCATTCCAAGTACAAACCAAACTGTTTCTGCTGCCTGCTCTGACTACCTGCTATCCCGACCCTACACCATTTATCTAAACATATGGTTCAGAAGTCATCTAAGATGTGACAGACAATGTAACAGCTTTTTTGAAAGCCTCAGTTCATGTGCCTGTTCATTTGAATGCTCAGTGCCAATTCTGTGCTCCTTTGTAGTGCTGTCTGCCTACCTGCTAAACTGTCGCTGCCAGTTCCCATATTCTTGCTATTAACAATGGCTGCTGTTGCCATGTCTTCATTTTAAATATCTGAGGTGACTACACAGTTCAAATACACTTGTGACAAACATAAAAATGCTTAATTTGTTCCCATGACTCCAGTGCTGAAGTAAATAATATCTGCATTGCTCCTGTCTGACACCTGCAGTGAACATTCAAATGTTTCACCTGCTTCAGTTTCTAATTCCATTTCCCAGAAACATTTAACTTGTCTGTGTGTGCCAAGATGTTTTCATTAATAATCTCAAATTAACCTCAATTAATTTACAGTATAAGAAAATAATAGTGTACACATTTGTTTGTAATGCATGCAATGCAAACCAAGTATTTTGGGCATATATCTACAATACTAAGTGGAACACTTACAGGATCAAAGAATCACAGAGTTTTAGAAAGACCTTGGATATGATCTAGTAACTTACATACACATGAGGATATTGAGATGCAATAAAGTTATGTAACACAGACCTTTAATAGAACTGAAATTCAACATATTCCAACTTCGCATCCAGAAATCTTTTTATTAAGCTCAATTTTCAAAGTGCTTTTAAAAACAAAACCTTCCTAATATGGCAAAGTTAATGTGTAGAACTAACCCAGAGATTGAACCTGGGTCTCCTTCATTGCAAGCAGATTCTTTATCATCTGAGCAACCTGGAAGCCTAACATTGGCATGCAGGTTTGCCAGGGTCCAGCCCCGGCTGATCCAGGGTATTGGAAGGAGAGACGGTGTAGGCAACCTATTTATTTAAATATTTATCAAGGATATAAAGAGTAATAGAATGAGGATAGCTCAGTGAGGAAATTCAGTGGAGAAGGAGGCTGAAATAGGGATAGCTCAGCAGGAAAATTCAGTGAAGAAAAGAGGCTGAATAAAATTCCAAAGCAGGGAATTAACGTCACCTACGAAGGCCGCAGGCGTCCTCCTGTTCTCCCGAAGGAGAGGAGACACTAAGGCCTCCCCGGTCAGATCTTAGAAGCCCAGGCAAAATTAGTAGGCTTGACGAGCTTCCCCGCCTCAGAGGAAAAATTCAGCCAGAAGGTGAAAGAAGGAACGACATAGGGAGACCAAATTTTGGTGAACAAAAGGGTGTACTTTATTTTCCAAAGTAGTTTTATACCTTAAGTTGTGCATAGAGGATAATGGGGGAAGGGGTGGAGTCATGCAAGGACAGCAGTTCCTGGTCCTAATCGAAGCCAGGCTTTCAAACTTATCATATGCAAAAGTTCAGGTGATTTACATCATCTTCTGGCCAGGAGGCCTATTAACATTTTAAGAAACTTATTTTTCTCTAAAGGTGATTATTCTAAAGTCAGGCGCCAGCCTCCAAAAAAGCACTGGACAAAGCTGCATTCCTATAGGGCAAAGGTGAGGTGGGCTCAATCAAGAAAAGAATTAACTCAAGGGTCCAAGGTTACAAACATTGAGGCTACTACTTACATTTCTATACACCCATTATATCAGTCAATACACTGCCAAGGACACAGTAGGTAAGGGGTATGGAGACTTGGCAGCAAACATTGGCCCAATAAGTGAAAAACCCTTCACCAATACAATTTCTAATCAATCTTTTAACTACTCAAAGGAATCTGTGTTTAGACAGTTTAGAACATCTCCTGCCTCTCACAGTTGGGAGGCTCTGAACAATCACATGTGGCCGGAAAAACCTATTCAGGCAGGCTAGAGGATTTCCAAAGGAGTTTGTAGGTTGAAACACTGTCACACCCAGGAATTATTAACTGGAGCTGTAAGCTAACTCTTTTTTCAGACAGAGGTAGTGGGGGACAGCCCCCCATAAAGTCAGAGGTGTAGGTGAAAGCACAAAGCAGAAAGTAGGCAGACTCTGGTTTGGGGGGTAGATGCTCGAGAATTTCCAGGGGGGACTCCTGAGGCTTGATCCCGCCTTTGCGTATGCCAAGCCTCCTTCCTCATGACCTTTGCCACGGGCGGAGTTCCTCATGCTGGCTCCCGGCAGTGATAGAATTCCAGTTGAGCTATTCCAGATCTTGAAAGATGATGCTGTGGAAAGTGCTGCACTCAATATGCAATATGCACTCAATATGCAATATGCCGGCTCCCAGCATCGGTTCTTTACTACAAGTGCCAACTGGGAAGACTCAAAATAAAATTATATATTATCTAATTAAAATGTCTACTTCTAAAAATCTTCGATGCTGAACTCCTGCAAAATCAAAAGTGTATACTTTAACTCTTATTCATGTTCATTTGTTAAAGCTGCTTGTATAAGGTCATTGTAATTTATTCATTCTGCTTTAATGATTCCATTTCTCCACTTTTTATTTTACAACAGTATTCACTTGTCTCTTTGGAGCATCACAGACAGCTGCAGAGGAGAAATCCAACTGCATATTGGCAGGAACCCACAGACATATAAGGCTGTTTGGGGTACGATCATAGTTTAATTTAGGTTAATGAGAAAACACACCAGAGTTTGCTTGTCAGGAATCTGGCCACCATTTTTGCTGAATATTTATGCCCTTTCAAATATCTACTATTCTTAATAAAAAGAAGTTGTTTTTTTTTAAATCTATTTAACACTATATATATTTAAAAAGTGGGAGTTTCCTCACTGTTCCTTTCCACTTTAGAGACTAAGGTTGTCTAGTTCAAGCAGAAATTTTGCAGATGAGAAAACAAATCCTGAGAGATTAGAGATACTGGCAAAGTCACACAGTTACTTCATTACAAAACTAAATTTCAGGATCCTTAGTTGATTCTGATTACCATTGGAATATATTGTTTTTAACAGGCATTATTAAGCAAAAATATTTCAAATTATTTTTTCTGAATTTGTAGACAAAGTAATGCAAAATCCATGACTCCTATTTCCCTCTCACCCACTCACTTCACCTAAACTACCACAATGCTCTCACAATATACTGTGATGATCTAAAGCCATTCAATAATTATTTTCTGCTCTATTTTTTTAAGGACAGAATGGTATGGACCTAACAGAAGCAGAAGCTATTAAGAAGAGGTGGTAAGAATACAGAGAAGAACTGTACAAAAAAGATCTTCATGCCCCAGATAATCACGATGGTGTGATCACTCACCTAGAGCCAGACATCCTGGAATGTGAAGTCAAGTGGGCCTTAGAAAGCATCACTACGAACAAAGCTAGTGGAGGTGATGGAATTCCAGTGGAGCTATTTCAAATCCTGAAAGATGATGCTGTGAAAGTGCTGCCCCCAATATGCCAACAAATGTGGAAAACTCAGCAGTGGCCACAGAACTGGAAAAGGTCAGTTTTCATTCCTATCCCAAAGAAAGGCAATGCCAAAGAATGCTCAAACTACCACACAATTGCACTCATCTCACACACTGGCTCAAAATTCTCCAAGCCAGGCTTCAGCAATATGTGAACTGTGAACTTCCAGATGTTCAAACTGGTGGTAGAAAACACAGAGGAACCAGAGATCAAATTGCCAACACCTGCTGGATCATTGAAAAAGCAAGAGAGTTCCAGAAAAACATCTCTTTCTGCTTTATTGACTATGCCAAAGCCTTTGACTGTGTGGATAACAATAAACTGTGGAAAATTCTTCAAGAGATGGGAATACCAGACCACCTGACCTGCCTCTTGAGAAACCCATATGCAGGTCAGGAAGCAACAGTTAGAACTGGACGTAGAACAACAGACTGGTTCCAAATAGGAAAAGGAGTAGGTCAAGGTTGTATATTGTCACCCTGCTTATTTAACTTCTATGCAGAGTACATTATGAGAAATGCTGGACTGGAAGAACACAAGCTGGAATCAAGATTGCCGGGAGAAATATCAATAACTTCAGATATGCAGATGACACCACCCTTATGGCAGAAAGTGAAGAGGAACTAAAGAGCCTCTTGATGAAAGTGAAAGTGGAGAGTGAAAAAGTTGGCTTAAAGCTCAACATTCAGAAAACGAAGATCATGGCATCCAGTCCCATCACTTCATGGGAAATAGATGGGGAAACAGTGGAAACAGTGTCAGACTTTATTTTTGGGGGCTCCCAAATCACTGCAGATTGTGATTGCAGCCATGAAATTAAAAGACGCTTACTCCTTGGAAGGAAAGTTATGACCAACCTAGATAGCATATTCAAAAGCAGAGACATTACTTTGCCAACAAAGGTTCGTCTAGTCAAGGCTATGGTTTTTCCAGTAGTCATGTATGGATGTGAGAGTTGGACTGTGAAGAAAGCTGAGTGCCAAAGAATTGATGCTTTTGAACTGTGGTGTTGGAGAAGACTCTTGAGAGTCCCTTGGACTGCAAGGAGATCCAACCAGTCCGTTCTAAAGGAGATCAGTCCTGGGTGTTCTTTGGAAGGAATGATGCTAAAGCTGAAACTCCAGTACTTTGGCCACCTGATGCGAAGAGTTGACTCATTGGAAAAGACTCTGATGCTGGGAGGGATTGGGGGCAGGAGGAGAAGTGGATGACAGAGGATGAGATGGTTGGATGGCATCGCCGACTCGATGGACGTGAGTCTGAGTGAACTCCAGGAGTTGGTGATGGACATGGAGGCCTGGCCTGCTGCAATTCATGGGGTCACATAGAGTCAGACACAACTGAGCAACTGAACTGAACTGAATTGAATGTCATCACTCAATTGAGTGTCATCTTTATTTTTCTAAGAATCTTAAAATTAGACTCTGTTTCTAAGAGTTTGTCTTGTATGATCTCTCTCGTACTTTATTAACCTTCTGCATTTTCCACTGTATTATTCGAATAACCTCTCCTTGAACACTTTCAGTAGCAGGAAACTTTGTGAGGCAAGCTTTCCTTTGTTAATCAGCTCTAACAGATTTTTATTTTATTTATGCTTACTATGAGCAAGGTGATATACTAAAGCATTATGACAATTAAAAAGGAAATTACAATTGGTGATATCAGTAGTTCATAGTCTAGCTGAGGACAAAAGAAGGCTTGTATGTACATAAGCATGATATGAATTAAAACTGGTAAGTTCCATAAAGGATTTAGATGAAGTAACAAGAGCTAGAATTTCTTGAGTCATTTCTCTGTGCCAGACACTGTCCATGTAGCTGTGATGTGGTAAGTGCTCATGGAGGTAAAGACAGCCATCCTCTAAATATTACTCATGAGGAGATCAAAGCTTGGAATGCCAGATGCTATCTCAAAGCCACACGATGTGTTATTGGTGGATCTAGAATCTAAACCAAAGAAAGAAAGAAAGAAAGAAAGACAGTCACTCAGTCGTGTCCGACTCTTTGTGACCCCATGGACTGTAGTCTACCAGGCTCTTCTGTCCATGGGATATTCCAGGCTGAATATTAGAGTGGGTTGCCATTTCCTTCTCCAGGGGATCTTCCCGACTCAGGGACTGAACCCGGGTCTCCCACATTGTAGGCAGATGCTTTACCATCTGAGCCACCAGGGAAGTCAACCTAAACCAAAGTCTGTGTCTAATCAACATTTTGGCACTAAGGTGTTTTGCCAATCTTAAAGGGAAAGGGTGATTAGTAGAATTGGAGGTGGGGTTAAACAAATTCACAATGAGAGAATAAAATCCACAAAAGCAGAAAGAAAGAAATATTTGATCAGAAACAATAAAAGTGTTTCAATTTCAAGAAAGATGAGTGTGAAGGGACAAGTAGGAAACATCGGCTGCTGTCAGATTACAGAGAACCTGGACCACCCACCCACAGTATGTGTTGGTTATTGAGGAGCTGTTATAATTTTTGAGCACAAATGACATGGCAGAGTAAAATTCAGGGATATTAATTTTGGGGGAGTTTAAGAAAAATGTTGGGTTAAGCCAGAGACAGAGAGGCACATAAATTCAGTGGTGGCAGGGACAATGAAAGTGATTTTTTTTTTCCATGGACCAACATATTTCTCACCACATTTTTGTATTCTTGATCATATTTATGACTTCTGGGATGACAGAGGATATGTGCTCTGATATTTTTTAACAACCTAATACAAGGTTATAAGAAAAACAATATATTTTAATGTATTTGTTCCAAAATGTCAAAGTTGTCTTATGCCCTACTTGTTAAATATTCTATTCTGGAAACCTGGCATATAAATGAATATGTATTTTATGTACTTTACAATAATAGCACCTAGAAAGCAACTATATAATAGATATGGTAATACTTTCAGGATTTATGCAAAGGCATGAGAAAATTTCCTAAATGCATAGGAATGCATGATTGCATTTGATTAAGTGATTTATGATACAGATATATGAAGTGTTTATGGTTTGACAACAGAAGTACAAAAATTTTTAAGTCCAGTACTATAGTTAATTAATAGGAATGGATTATACCATTATTAGACAATTTATAATATTAAAATGGATATAAACTCTTATCCTTAACCTGTATCCTGAAACCACTTGTCAGAATACAATAATAAAACCATATATAATAAAAACTATATTTTGATGACCTTTATGTATATATATTTATATTTCACATGAAAGCTGGATGCTAAGACAATTGTTTTGTTACCAATTGATCCTTGTAAATGCATTCAAGATTAAAGTCAAAATTCCTAAGAATGTGCACACTGCATGAACCATCAGGTTCCAGCCTTCTAAGTACACAGTAATGACTATATGCCAGAATGTAGCTGCAAGCATGTTTGTCATACCTTTGCTAATATTAAAGAAAATTTGAGGATTCATTGAGTAAATGATGCTCTAACACCTTAGAGATTATTTTGGTTTGTACTTAATAAATAGGAAAGTATTTTAAATAATCCAAGTGAAGAATCTAGGCAGTAGGATAATGAATAGGAAACAATAAACTGTATCATTTCTAATGCATTTAATATGTTAGTACCAGTTTTCACTGTTTGATAGTTTCATAGTTTTTTATGCTTTTATTCATTTAGCAAATTTTCTCCATTGGGACATATCTTGGAAAGGTATCTTTTAAGACTTTTTGTGTGAACTACAGTGAGTCCTTTTGGTTTCCATCTTTGAGGCTATTTAGTTCACTGCAATTTTCTTCAATCATGTTACTGATTATTGCTTTCACCCCAAATTTTCTATTTCAGATATTTGTTTTCTCCATATGTACCAGCTTCTCACTGGTTATTTTCATTCATTCTTAAGCATTCTGAAGAAATAAATTATACTTCTAAATTACTCATTTAGTTTTCTATATTGTTTACTTATCTTTATAAGTCCCTTGATATTCATATTTCATTGTGATACATTTAGTTCCTTTCCATCATCCATGCCACACATATTAAAGTGATATTTTTTTCATCTCCGTGTATATCCTCTTCATGGTGTTTTTTTTTTAATTTTATTTTTTAAACTTTACATAATTGTATTAGTTTTGCCAAATATCAAAATGAATCCATCACAGGTATACATGTGCTCCCCATCCTGAACCCTCCTCCCTCCTCCCTCCCCATACCATCCCTCTGGGTCGTCCCAGTGCACTAGCCCCAAGCATCCAGTATCGTGCATTGAACCTGGACTGGCATCTCGTTTCATACATGATATTTTACATGTTTCTTCATGGTGTTTGTTTCTCTCTCAAGGTAGAACTTCTGTGTGTTATTGAGGATGCTAGTAGAATTCTGAGTAATTCTTTGAGTCTTTAGTAAGTAATTTTCAAAAGAATATATGATCCTTACTAGAAGTCTTCAAGATTATGTTTCCATTTTTAGATGCTCATTATAGTTTGTCAGTTGCTTTGCTTGTTTAAAAAAGAGATATGTATACTCCATTTGGCCTGAGTCCTTATTCAGTTGTGTCTTGATCACATCTCCTTCACAGATGCAGCTTAATAAGCATGTTTAAATGCATAATTTCCAGCTTGATCTCTAGTGTCTAATGTCTAATGAGCATTCTTGGATCAAGATTATCCTGTTAGTATAGTACAGTTGTTAAGAGCATGAATTTTGAAACCAGAGCTTGAGTTATTTCACTAGCTATTTGAACGTGAACAAGTTACCTGAACTTCTCATGACTCAATCTCCTCATTTAAAACAAAAATAATAATAATCCCTACTTTACTGGTTGTTCTGAGAGTTAACTATGTTAACATGCATAAAGCGCTTAGAATAACACTTGTCACACAGGAAACATTACAAAAAGTGTTGACTACTATTTTTACCCCACCCCTCATTCCTTGGCTCTCTGAAACTCTAATCATGAGTTAGAAAGGAGAAGAAAAAGGATAGTCTCAAGTTTACAGTGATCTCTACCCCAACCTGTAGCATAAGGATTGCTGAGCCCAAACCTTCGGAGAAGAGACTTGGCCATCTCACCCAACACTTTTTCCATCTACTATACTAGGTCTTATCCAGATATATTTTGCTATGTAGCATTTTAAGGTGGTTATTTAGAGGTACTCATGAAGATAATGATGGTGGTATGAGGACAAAACACTTTGGGTCATTCAGTATGCAGTATATACACTATAGGAATAGTATGCATTTTAAATGTTCATTTCTTTTTTTTTTTTTTTTTGAGCCGAAGTCCATACCTGAGGAAGGAATAGATCCATTTCTTCTTCTTCTTTTTTTTTAAGTTATTATTTATTACTCATTTTATTTTATTTTTTTTAATTTTTATTTTATTTTATTTTTTAACTTTATAATATTGTATTGGTTTTACCATATATCAAAATGAATCCGCCACAGGTATACATGTGTTCCCCATCCTGAACCCTCCTCCCTCCTCCCTCCCAATACCATCCCTCTGGGTCGTCCCAGTGCACCAGCCCCAAGCATCCAGTATCATGTATCGAACCTGGACTGGCGACTAGTTTCATATATGATATTATACATGTTTCAATACCTTTTTCCCAAATCATCCCACCCTCTCCCTCTCCCACAGAGTCCAAAAGACTGTTCTATACATCAGTGTCTCTTTTGTTGTCTCGTATACAGGGTTATTGTTACCATCTTTCTAAATTCCATATATATGCGTTAGTATACTGTATTGGTATTTTTCTTTCTGGCTTACTTCACTCTGTATAATAGGCTCAAGTTTCATCCACCTCATTAGAACTGATTCAAATGTATTCTTTTTAATGGCTGAGTAATACTCCATTGTGTATATGTACCACCGCTTTCTTATCCATTCATCTGCTGATGGGCATCTAGGTTGCTTCCATGTCCTGGCTATTATAAACAGTGCTGCGATGAACATTGGGGTACACGTGTCTCTTTCTCTTCTGGTTTCCTCAGTGTGTATGCCCAGCAGTGGGATTGCTGGATCATAAGGCAGTTCTATTTCCAGTTTTTTAAGGAATCTCCACATTGTTCTCCATAGTGGCTGTACTAGTTTGCATTCCCACCAACAGTGTAAGAGGGTTCCCTTTTCTCCACACCCTCTCCAGCATTTATTGCTTGTAGACTTTTGGATCACAGCCATTTTGACTGGCATGAAATGGTACCTCATAGTGATTTTGAGTTGCATTTCTCTGATAATGAGTGATGTTGAGCATCTTTTCATTGTTTGTTAGCCATCTGTATGTCTTCTTTGGAGAAATGTCTATTTAGTTCTTTGGCACATTTTTTGATTGGGTCATTTATTTTTCTGGAATTGAGCTGTAGGAGTTGCTTGTATATTTTTGAGATTAGTTGTTTGTCAGTTGCTTCATTTGCTATTATTTTCTCCCATTCTGAAGGCTGTCTTTTCACCTTGCTAATAGTTTCCTTTGATGTGCAGAAGCTTTTAAGTTTAATTAGGTCCCATTTGTTTATTTTTGCTTTTATTTCCAATATTCTGGGAGGTGGGTCATAGAGGATCCTGCTGGATCCATTTCTTTTTTTTTTTTAATTTTATTTTTAAACTTTATAATATTGTATTGGTTTTGCCAAATATCGAAATGAATCCACCACAGGTATACATGTGTTCCCCATCCTGAACCCTCTTCCCTCCTCCCTCCCCATACCAACACTCTGGGTCGTCCCAGTGCACCAGCCCCGAGCATCCAGTATCGTGCATCGAACCTGGACTGGAGACTTGTTCCATACATGATAGTGTACATGTTTCAATGCCACTCTCCCAAATCTCCCCACCTCTCCCTCTCACAGGATGTCACTTTTGCCATTGTTGTATGTTTGTTGATTGAGTCCTGTTTTTGGTCATTTGTTGATTTTTTAATTAGATTCACCATAATTTTTACTAGTAGAAATGTTTCCTAAATATTATTAATAAGTTGAATATCAGATCTGGTTTTGGAGTTTCATTCTTTTTTTTTTTATTTGTTCATGTTTTTATAAAATTTTAATGGGAATTTGGAAGAAGCAGTAGCAAGTGTTGCTAGTTAGATGCAAATGTAACAGGTTACCTACAAGGTATAGATTTATGCAAGAGTTTGGAATGAGATTTTCTTTACTCTCTCTCAAATCAAGAGAAATGGAATGAAGTGCTAATGATTTATACTGCAAAACATTTCACACTCCTTCGGAATATTGCATTTCTGATGCTTATTAACTTTCTTGCCAAGAGTCCATTAATATACCCAGTATGAATTCTGTAGTAAGCTAGGTGAAATTTAAGCAGATAGACAATTGATAGATAGATAGACAGGTAGATAGATGATTGATAAGATAGATACTTAATGACAATTGATTATATATGATCTATTTATAATTGATAGATATAGATAGGTAATTGATAGATATTTGATAGAATTAGAGAATAAATGAAGGAGATGGCTGAGAAGGGGAAGAGAAGATTCCTGTGTTTTTAGTTTCAGCTCTTGGGTCCTGCATTGTCATTTAGTGGGATAACAAATTGTAACAATCTGCACAGAGGTTTGATGATAAGTCAAATTTTGAATATTGGAGAAGGAAATGGCAACCCACTCCAGTGTTCTTGCCTGGAGAATCCCATGGACAGAGAAGCCTGGTAGGCTGCAGTCCATGGGGTCACACAGAGTCAGACACGACTGAAGCGACTTGGCAGCAGCAGCAAATTTTGAATATACTGAATTTGATATGCTAGTAGGGCATCTTATGGAAATTGGCAGTAAACTATTGGAAAGGAGAAGAATATGATCACATTAAATCACAAATTATTTAATAAATACTTACTATAACATAAATGTGTCAGACACTGAACCAAGATCTGTGATATGACAAGACCTAAGACAAAATCCACTCTTTCTCTTCTACTGGAGGCTTATAATTCAGCAGAACGAGTCAGGACAAACTCTGCAGGATGCCATTGACAAAAATAACAACTTAGGTTTTACTGATTGCTTTTTTGTTTTTGCTTTGTATTATTTACTTGTTTGTTTATAAACCAGCACAGAATATACCAGAGGTTGTAAAAGGATATGTAAGAGAAAGTGACAATCAGTTCCTTCCAGTTTCTTGTGGATATGAGCTCAAAGTTCTAAATATGTGAAATGAGAGATAAGAAATCTTCTAGGAAGAACAACCCCAAACTGAGGACTCGCTGTGTTTTGTAGCACTTTAGGCTGAAAGTTCTACATTAACTCTCAAGGGTCTATATAAGGGAATTTTTGTTGTATCACAATTACACATTTGCATTCCACTTCTTAACATGTCACTCTTTCTACTTAAAGTTTCAACAGACAGTCCTGGTCATCTAATCACAGACAGTCCATAGGCAACAAGCATCCTAACAGGTTATATTCTTTGATATGTTTCATACAAGACAGAGTAGTACAGGGGGCTAGAATCTAGTGCCTGGCTCTTTCCTTAACCCAATCCCAGTTGGTTACAATACTTACTTATTGGAATACCTCAAGTATCTGAAAACTATATTGATGCCCTCTCTCTCTTTTACTTTCTCTCTCTCTCTCTTTCTCTCTCTCTCTCTCTCTCACACACACACACACACACACTCACAACCTTGAAGTCTAAGCTCTTTTTTCAGATCTTCCAACTGATTGTCAGACCATGCAAATGCAAATTATATATATATATAAAGGATAATCTCCTTTACTTAAAGGCAACTGATTAAGGAGTATATTTACATCTGCAAAGTCCCTTCAGCAACATATAGATTATTGTTGCTCAGCTGTTAAGTTGTATCTGAGTCTTTATCATCCATTGAACTGCAGCATGCTGGGCTTCCTTGTCCTTTACTATCTCCCAGAGTTTGCTCAAACTCATGTCCATTGAATTGGTGATGCTATCTAACCATCTCATCCTCTGTCATCACCTTCTCCTCCTGCTTTCAGTCTTTACCAGCATCAGGGTCTTTTCCAGTGAGTTGATTCTTCACATCAGATGGCCAAAGTATTGGAACTTTAGAATCAGTTCTTCCAATGAATATTCAGGGTTGATTTCATTTAGAATTGACTGATTTGATCTCCTTGCAGTCCAAGGGACTCTCAAGAGTCTTCTCCAAAACCACAGTTCAAAAGCATCAATTATTTGGTGCTAAGCCGTTTTTATGGTCCAACTCTCACATCTATACATGACTACTGGAAAATCCATAGCTTTTACTACATGGCCTTTGTCAGCAGAGTAATGGCTCTGCTTTTGAAGACACTGTCTAGGTTTGTCATAGCTTTTCTTCCAAGGAGCAAGCATCTTTTACTTTTGTGACTGCAGTTAACGTCCACAGTGATTTTGGAGCTCAAGAAAATACACTGTTTCCATTGTTTCCACATCTATTTGCCATGAAGTGATGAGACTGGATTCCATGATCTTTGTTTTTTAAATGTTGTTTTAAGCCAGCTTTTTCACTCTCTCCTTTCACCTTCATCAAGTGGCTCTTTAGTTCTCTTCACTTTCTGCCATAAAGGTGGTATCATCTGCATTTCTGAAGTTGGTGCTATTTCTCCTGGCAATCTTAATTCCAGCTTGGGATTCATCAAGTCTGGCATATCACGTTATGTACTCTGCATATAAGTTAAATAAACAAGGTGACAATATACAGCCTCGTGGGTCAGATGGTAAAGACTGCCTGCAATGTAGGAGACCTGAGTTCAGTCCCTGGGTCAGGAAAATTCCCTGTAAATGGAATGGCAACCCACTACAGAACCATGCTTAGAGAATTCTATGGACCGAGAGGCCTGGAAGGCTACAGTCCGTGGAATAACAAAGAGTTGGGCACGACTTACATACTACATATGTAAGGTTACCTGAAAACTTTACGTATTAATTGCACTAACTTTTCACTAGGAAAAATGTAATCATAAGACCCTACATTGTTACAAAGGATACAATGACTGGCAGTCTTCAATTGATAGTTGTGTACCCAGCTAAAACTCCATTACCTGCATTGATTGTAAATTGCATATAAAACATTTTATAAAGTCATGTTGCTTTGTCTAGTAAAGATCCATCTCTCTTTTTTTTTTTCCTTCATTTGGTTCTTTAATATAATCATTAGAATTTCTAATCTTTTCTATATAGTTTTCTGTATAACTTGCTTCTCCCCAGCTGCCATTTCTGGGCTTCCTTCTTAGCCGTCTTTCACTATGCCTCAATTTTTCCCTTTCTGGTAATACAAATATTTCATTTTTTAAAACAAAATTTATAATGAAAGCATCCACATCACATACTTCAATTAATTTTGCCCCACATCCATCCTTCTATCAGTTATATCCTTTAGAGCTCAGATAGTAAAGAATCTGCCTGCCATGCAGGAGACCCAGGTTCAATACCCGGATCAGGGAGATACCCTGGAGAAGCGAATGGCAACCAATTCCAGTATTCTTACCTGGAGAATCCCATGGACAGAGGAACCTGGTCATCTACAGTCTATGAGGTCTCAAAGAGTTGGACACAACTGAGCGACTAACACACACATACATACATATATATGTATATATCATTTTAATTTTACTAATGTATTATTTACTTTCTTTTTCAAAGTTTTTATTGGTATTAACCAAATGAAATTTTCTCTCTTCTTCTTTCTCTTCATCTCTTTAGTAAGATAGAGTAAATAAAACAAAATTCACTAGTTTAATAAGATATTGAAGTTTTGCTATGGTAAACATCCTTAGCAAAACTTTATCTTATAGACACTTCATTAGAAAGCTAATTTAACATTTAAAGTTTCCTCTTAGTATAATATATCCAGTAAATACATGGTAATATCTTGCTGGATAGAATGAGTAATTACAGCCAGCACATCAGGATTTGTTGATACCTTTTTTCTGAGAGAACTGGCTCTTTGAGAGGAGGATAAAAGATGAAAAAATACTGACATCATGATGGTGGAGGTAGGGGACAGGAAAGAAAAGAAATGAAAGGAGAAATCATGTAGAGAATGATTTTGCCAGAAGCCCATCTGAGATTTATCCCATTTGGACTCAAAGAGAACAATCCTAGAAGAACATAAAAGCCTTTGTAATAACTATTGACTTCTTTTTTATCAGTGGTTTTAAGATTGTTTTTATATTGGTACCTCACCAAACTTTGATGATCTACCAAGAGAATTACATTAGAATTCTTCATCTTCCCCAGTGAAGTGTAACCTTCAGAAGAATAAAGAGCTCTCTTTCATTTCAACACTTAGCACTACTCCAGGCACTATTGTATGAAATATTTAATAAATAAATCATTCATGAAGTGGACCAAGTTTTGAGTCAGAACTCCAGGATGATCCTTGGCTGATATTTATCTCTCTGATGACTTGATTTATATAAACAAGACACTTCTTTCCTCCACTTGACTTCTCACAGTGTTCACCATAAGATGCAAGATTACCAGAGGCATTTTGGACTTTTTTTTCACATTTTGTTCCCCAATCACAAGGAAAAAGAATTGAGTCCCCTCTCCACATGAAAACTAAGTGTTGGAATACTGTGTCCTCTCCCCACATCTTTACTGGGCTCTCCTCAAGTAAGTAAAAATTGAACAACTTATTAGTCCAACATTCATGAAGTCATATATTACAAGTGTAGTGAAAGTTAATGCATATTCATGAATTCATTGTCTTCTGTTTCCTCAGTAAATAAAGGGCTTGCTAATCAAGCTGGCTTACTCCAGTGTTTTAACTACCCTTGATCTTTCCAAAATCATACAGTGGACGCTCTTCCATTTCCTGCTCTTCATAGTAAGTACTCCCTTCTTAGGGTCTGGTTTCTCTTCAAGGAGTAAATGGACTTTAATTTGCAAAAAGGAGATCGATGAGATCTTAATTATACTCTCAGGAATCCATCCTACCTCCCAGAAAAATTGGCCAGAGAAGGCAAGCCCTTCAGTAGGAGAGGAGAGAGCCTATCTGAAGATGTGGCATATCAATTGGTGTCCCCAGACATACTTTATTTCATATATCTCATGTTAGAATATATTTGATGTATATGGAAATCCTAAAGTAGAAGGATAAATTACTGGATTAGGAAACTAATTTTCTATCCCTGACACCTACCAGCAAGAGAAGTATAGAAGTCCTTTGATACAATTTACAAACTGTCAGAGATAATCCTCATCAATTTTTTTCCTACCCTCTTTCTGATAAAATTTTTATATAACCTATTGTCTTATCAGAGAACTCAATTAAAAGCCCCACAAAACTGAAGTTATTTTTATTCTCACTGGCATGAGTCAATTATTTAATTTGATTGGTACCACAAGAGCCAGACATTTCTATCATAATATCCCCTGCAAAGCTGTCACACTACCATTTTCATTATTGCACCAGTCTCTTTTATTCCTTTATCCCTCCCTACCTTCCATCTGCTTTCTACAAACTTCATTTTCTCTTTCCCCTGTGAATCTTTATACCTTCCTGGAGAACTCACAGGAACTGCTAAACTCCGTGGTTGCCTCTTAAGGATAAAGCAGGTGTGTACCTAAATTTAGCCCAAATGTTGACTGTACTTTGTGATTCTCAACTAGATGATTTTACATCTCATAAACACCATCCCAAATATTCTATTATTTGTGTTCCTTTTTATTATGGCAACCACCGGGCAATAAATTGGCTATGTCAGTCCCCTCAGCGCACTTCAAATGAGGCTCCTTCAGCACTGTGCGTGAGTTGGCAGCACTTCAAGAGGCCAGTGATATGGCAGTGCTTTGCAGGGGGATTAGCAAGGCATGTCCACTGAGACTGAAAGATTCTTCAGAAATACTGAATGGAGAAAATTAGACATGAACTAAGAACCCAAAGGATCATGTTACTTAAGAGCCATGGCTGGGAAACTTAATTATGAAAAGGGATGAGATTATTCTAGGGCAGGAGGTCAACTTAGCCTCTGATTTTCAGTCTTATTAATATATGGAAGAAAATTCCTTTTATGTGAGATGAAATTTGCTAAGCAACTCCCTTAAGTTTCTTATTATGTATTTACTAATTAAAAGCCTTTTCTAACCTTTAAATGATGAATGACCAGTAAATACCTCTATAAAATTCACATACCTGCTGTAATTTCTTTTAGAGCAAAGGCAGCCTGCATAGCATTATTTATTAAGAGGAGAAATTGAGCTCCTCACAAAGTACTGATAATGTGTTCCTCTGGCATAATCTAAACACAGATCCTTGAAAACACTCAATTAATAATGTGTTGAGATGTATCAGTGCCCTACCCACTAATCACAGGATGAAAACATACATTCTTTCAGTTTTTTTCATTTTTAATGTTTAATCTCAAAACGTAAATTTTCCCCTACAGAGAACATCAAAAGACAAATTCCCTTAGTGGCATTTTATAATTAATTTTAATATCCGTGAACTAAGCACATAAATTTTCCCAGTCGTAGCATATGCAAATGTGTTTTTGCATATCTTTGCAGTAGCTGTTATTAAATGCAGATACCATCTCTGCTTGGGGCTGAGTATTAAAATAGTTTTTACAAAAATAACAAAATATGTTGTATGTTATTTTCTAGATGGTTTGTTTTAGTCAATAAATTTCCTTAGACAGTAAAAGTGAAGATGCTATAACTCAGATTCCATAACTTATACTATGGAATGCAAGTCTAAGTATTTATAAAAGCTTCAAAATAATTAAAGTCAACTCCTCAAACTAGAGAGAAAAGACACAATAGAGAGTAAAGCCTGGACAAAATCCACTCCAAACAGAAAAATTCTAGTTAGCAAATTTGAATTAGAAACATGGGGAAATGAATGATTCCAAGTTATGAAGAGCTTGTGGTATTTTATGCATCTCTGTGTCTGTATTTTGGTAACATCCCTATGTATTATTCAGGGTTCTCCAAAGAAAGAACAATAGGAGACCATATATGCATAAATGGGATTATATATATTAATAATGCTATCCAATTATATATTGTAGTATTTATTTACATAACACATTATATTTTATTTATATTACACATGTGTGCATTTATAATATGCATAGTTGTATTTTATATGTGTGTGTGTGTGTGCGCTCATTTTCTTCTCCAGGGTGTTGGGGGAGCATGTAATTTCCTCGGTTCTGTCTCATCACAACCAAAATTTGAAGTGACAGACCAGCATTACAGCCTTCGGATGGACCAGTGTTACAGTTCTCAGATGGACTGGTGTTACAGCTCCATGTTTCAGCTCAGTTTTATTTAGAAAGTAAAGGAAAATACATCCTTGAGGTATGAGGGCATGCTGACCCAAAAGACATGAAGAGAAGAGAGAGAGAGAGAGAGAGAGAGAGACCCCCAGCCATTTGGCTCCTCTATTTATATATTTTTTCTTCTCCCCCTGGACCTGCTGTATGTAAAGTGGGCTAGTCAGGAATGCCGTTTGTTCTACCTGAGGTCCTCACTCCAGTCCTCAGATCTTCCTTTGTTCTATTTTCACGGGCTTTGCCCTTCCTTGTCTTTTAGCCACCAGATTCTGGACTGCATTTCCTATTCTAACTACCTAACAGGGGATCTTTCCAACCCAGGAATCAAACCTGTGCCTCTGACACCTCCTGCATTGGCGGGTGGATTCCTTACCACTAGTGCCACCTGTATGCATATACATAAGTATAAAACAAGAAATTGGCTCACACATTTATGCAGGCTGGTGCATCCAATCTACAGAGTGTGTTGGTAGGCAGAAGACCTGGGGAGAAATGTTGTTTTACTCTGAGGGCTTTCAGTAGGAAAGCCCAATGTGATGTTGCAGATAAGGTTTAGATGCAGTCTGCTGGAGAATTATCCCTTACCTGGAGGAGGACTTTTTGTTCAATTTAGGCTGTCAACTGATGGAATGGAATCAACTTGAGTTATAGAGAGTAATCTGCTTTAATCTACCAATTAAAATGTTCATCGCATCTGAAAATACTCTTGCAGAAATGCCCAAAATATTAAGGCCAACTATCTGGTCTTCCCAAATGAACCCATCAAGTAGACACATGAAATAAACTGCCATCCCCTCTAAGTCATTTAAAATAAAAAGTTGGTATTTAGCAAGTTAAAAATTGTGCAGATTTTCACATCAGAATGTCTATTGGAATAAAAAGTAATAGTCACATTGGTAAGTCTGATATTTTCTGTACAAAGGTCCATCTAGTCAAGGCTATGGTTTTTCCTGTGGTCATGTATAGATGTGAGTTGGACTGTGAAGAAGGCTGAGCACCAAAGAATTGATGCTCTTGAACTGTGATGTTGGAGAAGACTCTTGAGAATCCCTTGGACTGCAAGGAGATCCAACCAGTCCATTCTAAAGGAGATCAGCCCTGGGATTTCATTGGAGGGAATGATGCTAAAGCTGAAACTCCAGTACTTTGGCCACCTGATGTGAAGAGTTGACTCATTGGAAAAGACTCTGATGCTGTGAAGGATTGGGGGCAGGAGGAAAAGGGGACAACAGAGGATGATATGGCTGGATGGCATCACTGACTCGATGGACGTGAGTCTGAGTGAACTCTGGGAGTTGGTGGTGGACAGGGAGGCCTGGCGTGCTGTGATTCATGGGGTCGCAAAGAGTCAGACATGACTGAGCGACTGAACTGAACTGAAACTTAAAAGTGTGGTTGCTTATCTAACCAAAGTTGTAAGAAACAGTCATTAATTTTAAATTGGAAATCTTGTACCATAGTCGGTACACAATGGGGATTAAAAGTTTGATATTAATCTAGAACAGTGTTTTTCAAATAAGTAACTCATTCAAATGAGAAGTACTTGAGAGTTTTCAGGAAATCCTAAAATTCAGACTTTGCGCCCTGAGTTAATGTAATGTGGTACACATGATAAGCTTGATTAATGTTGTTCTAGGAGAAGAGTTAAGATGATAATAGAAGTGTTATTGATAATCCTTGAGGAAAACACCTATGGACTAGTAGAGAAAGAAAGCATTGATGAATTTGAAAAATGGCTTATCTTCTAAAATTTCAAAAATTCTAGAATTTGTTATCAAGTGGATGGACTGAAGGATACATTAGAAGCTGTTAAAGTAGTATTAAATATCCTTTCTTTTTAAAGAATTAATAAATTATTATAGCAAAACATTGCTGGTGTTCAGTCGTTCAGTCATGCCTGACTCTTTGAGACCCACCCCATGGACTACAGTACACCAGGGTTCCCTATCCTTCACTATCTCCCAGAGTTTGCTCAAACTCACGTCCATTGAGTCAATGATGAAATCCAACCATCTCATCCTCTGTCCTTGCCTTCTCCTGCTGCCCTCAACCTTTCCCAGCATATTATCCAATGAATTGGCTCTCTGCATCAGGTGAAAAAAGTGTTGGAGTTTCGGCTTCAGCATCAGTCCTTCCAGTGAATATTCAGGAATGATTTCCTTTACTATTGACTGGTTTGATCTCCTTGCTGTCCAAGAGACTCCCAAGAATCTTCTCCAGTACCACAATTCAAAAGCATCAGTTCTTTGGTGCTCAGCCTCCTTTACGGTCCAACTCTCACATCTGTACTTGACTACTGGAAAAATCATAGCTTTGACTTTATGGACCTTTGTCAGCAAAGTGATGTCTCTGCTTTTTAATACACTGTCTAGGTTTGTCACGGAGAAGGCAATGGCAACACACTCCAGTACTCTTGCCTGGAGACTCCCAGGGACAGCGGAGCCTGGTGGGCTGCCATCTATGGGTCGCACAGAGTCGGACATGACTGAAGCGACTTAGCAGCAGCAGCAGGTTTGTCACAGTTTTTCTTCTAAGGAGCAAGTGTCTTTTAATTTTGTGGCTGCAGTCAACACCCACAGTGATTTTGGGACCCAAGAAAACAGTCTCTCACTATTCCCATTTTTTTCCCCATCTATTTGCCGTGAAGTTATGGGACTGGATGCCATGATCTTCGTTTTTTGAGTGTTGAGTTTTAAGCCAGTTTTTCACTCTCTTCTTTCACCTTCATCAAGAGGCTCTTTACTTCCTCTTCCCTTTCTGCCATAAGTGTGGTGTTACCTACATATCTGTGGTTGTTATTTCTCCCAGCAATCTTGATTCCAGCTTGCTCTTCATCCAGCTGGGCATTTTGCATAATGTACTCTGTATATAAGTTAAATAAGCAGGGTACCAATATACAGTCTTGATGTACTTCTTTTCCAATTTTGAACCAGTCTGTTCCATGTCTGGTTCTAATCAAGATAAAGATAAGCAATACAAAGATATATAAATTTCTATAAAGGATACAGCAAGAATGTATTAGACAAGTGAGAATTAGACTGAACAAATATTCAGTTTCAACTAAGGGTAAAAAATTGGTGGAATCACAAAGATATTTTCCATGTCTCTGCTCTGTTTAGTATATTTGCAATGAATACAATACAGTTAAAGGGACAGCATTATGTACATAGGTAGCTTTCAAAAGAGTGGAAAGATTAATTATTCATTAGAGTAAAAAAAAGAGTAAACAAGGATTTCAAAATTACAGCAGCACATTTTAAATTAATTTTCTCAGAAGTCAGATATAGTGTTTTTTTTTTAATTGGTATATAACTGGCATTCAATAAACTGCACCTTTTTAAAGTATATGATTTTATAACTTTTGAAAATTGCATAAATTACAAACAGTTTACCACATTTAAAATAATGAATTGTCTATCTCTGTAACTGTTTCCCCATGACATTTTTGTAGTCCCTTCCTGCCCCCCCACCCAGGGCATCACTGATTAGCTTTGTCACTATAAATTCATTTGTTTTTCCTGGAATTTTATCCATCTTAAAGCATACATATGTACTCTTTATTTGTTTATTTGTTTGACGTCTTTCAGTCAGAGTAACTATTTTGAGATTCATCCATGTTGTGTAGTTCATTCCTTTTATGCTAAGTATTATCCTGTTGTAGAAGTATTCTATAGTTTGTTCACCCATTTACCAGTCACTAAATACTTGGATTGTTTCCAGTTTGGCTCTTTTGCACACAGAGCTGCAATGTACACTCATGTACAAGATTTTGTATGAAAACATGCTTTTATTTCTCTTATGTAAACAACAAAAAAATAGGATGATTAAATCATGATGTAAAGGTATATTTAACTTTTTATGAAACTGCAGAACTGTTTTCTAAAGTAGTTGCAACATTTTACTCTTCTAGGAGAAGTGATGCAAGCTTGATTTTCTCCACAGCTTTGTAAACACATTTATGACTACTCTTTCAATTTTTAGTCAGATTAATAGTTTTATAATGATATTTCTTTGTGGTTTTTGTTTTCACTTTTCTAATAATGGTGTTGAGCATCTTTTTATTTGCCTATTGACCAGCTGTATATCTCCTTTGATGACAGGTCTATAGTAGTATTCTTGATGAAGTGTCAAGTCAAAACTTTGACCCATTTTTATCAGATTGTTTTTCAATAATAAACTGAATTTTCAGAGTTTTAAAATTATATATACTGGTTATAGGAAAATATGGCATATGATGAGGAGAAAACTCAAAACTTAAAGATATTAGAGTTAATAGTTTTGAATGGTTGATTTTTCTCCTTCATGTATCAAAATTCCCTGATGTTTTCATGACCTGTTATTTTTTTTTACTGCAGTCATTATAATTTTACTCTTTCAAGTGTTTTATATTTCTGTATTCTGAGATTTTTCCTGTGATGCAGCTAAATTACTTGGAAGCCATCTGATCTTATAAGATTTCTAAATGGCTGCTCAGTCTAGGAATATTTATTTCTCTCTGCAGAGTCAAGATCCTTCTCCTTACTCTACACAGTTTTGCATGAAATGGGACTTTTTTCAGGCTATCTGAAGGGAGCAGGCACTATTCCTGACCCTTCACATGCAACAGTGATTGCTGCCTCTAAACTTTAGAAGAGTTTTGCTTAGCATCAGATGTCCTCATACATATATACTGATCAATACTCAACTGAATGCTCAAGGGGAAGTCTTTATAGATCTCTGGAGTCATATCTCTGTGCATCTCCCTCTTGTTCAGCATTCGCTCCTGTGAATTGATAATATATTGACTTTCCCCAGATTCTCAGCTGCATCTCCTTGATTCAAAGAGTCCTCAAACTCTGCTTGGTTTCTCCCTCCCTACCCTATTACCTTGAAACTCTCTTAAGACGGTATGCTGGGATAATAGTAGAGAGCATTGGCTTTTATTCACAATGTCCAGCAGTGAATCAGGGATGTTTATCTTTATTGCTTGATCTTCATTGTTTTAAGCTTGTTGTTTCATATGTTTTGGATAAATATGGTCATGTTATCCCATATTGACTAGGACTTTCAATGGACTAATTGAGGGGACAAGAGAGAAACCAGTGTTTACACAAGGTCGGAAAGTCACAATGGAGACTTCTGCATAAAACTGGAACTCTTACAGCAAAATTCTGTAAAGCAATTATCCTTCAATAAAAAATAAATTAATTTAAAAAAATAGAGACAAAAAAAAATACCTGGGACTCCTAAATGCATATCCTCTGAAGAAGGCTAAAAAAAGACAATATATTGTCCTTAAGAGAGATGATACAGAAACTTGCCTCTTTGGATATTCTCTTAGATGAGAGGGACATAATTAGAACTGAAGTTATATTTTTATTAGCCATATTTTCATTATATTTTCAGAATCAAAACCCCTGGTTCAGAAAAATCCAAGCTAATAATTTAATCTAAAATAATTATCTAACAGTAGTGAGTTCAGATATTTGGAAGAAATATAAGCAAATGCCCTCAGGAGGAACATAGGTTTCAGTTGATGACATTTGACACCAAGACTAAACTAGATGAGCAAAGGATTTATTTGAGAAAACTCCTTTGAAATGTAAAGAATTTGGTAGGAAATTTATTTAGAAAGAAGAGTTTCCTGTTACTGAGACCTCCCACAATCTTGTGTGAAAATAAACACTGTCTTTTCTCTTGTTAAAAAAAAAAAAAGATGTTTAGGAAGAGATTTCAAATTGTGATGCAGGTCTGTCGCCTGTGAAAAGAGCACGAGACAGAAATATGGGGTATAAAGATTGTAGTTAAGCAATGGCTGGTTTGTGTCTGGTTGACTTCCTTAGAGAATAGTGTCCTACCAAGGGCTTAGCATTGTTCTCTGTTGCTCGTAGTTTGGATGTTGTGAGTCAGCAGTAGCTTCCTATTGGCATGTGGATTTTCACATTGATCAAGAGGAATAAGTGTGCGTCAGAGACAGAGTCTCATGGGTGGATTACATATATATAATGAGTCAGTATTTATGATCAATAGGAAAGAAAGGTATTAAAAGAAGTGCTATAAATCTTTCATAATAAAAGTGTTGTCCTAATAAAACAAACAGAAAAGGAAAATTGTATCTTCTCTGACAAGGCTGAAAATTCCAGATAGATTTCAAGCTGAAATGTGGAAGGCAAAGGTTTAAAAGTCTTCAAGACAACATAGGAAATATATTCATGACTCTGAGGAAAGGGAAGATTTTTGCTTTGTTTTGTTCCATTTTATAAATAAGATAAGCAAACTATCATGGGAAAAGTGATAAATCACAAAATTATGAAATACTGTTGTCTTAAGATACTATAAGAAAGTGAAAAGACCAGTTCTCAACCAAGAGGCAATATTTCAGCAGATGTAACAGAAAACTATAAGGGAAGAGAAAATATACAAATTTTGCAAATCCATACGATAAAAAGAAACATCCTAATAGAAACTGAAGAAATGATATGAAAAGAAATTTTACTCAAAACAAAACACAACTGAACAATAAATATAGGGACTGATACTCAATGTCCAGAAATGCATAATAAAAGTACAATGAGGAAAGAATTCATAGTTAACAAATTTGAAAAATTTTAAATATGCTACTGTGATTATAGAGTAAGGTGAATCAATATACTTATAGTACAATTGGATATCGTGTAAGTACTTTGGAAAATAATTTATTATTAGCTCTCACAGTAGACTGCATACATACTCTGGACAGGCAGCAGTACAGGTACAGCACAGTGTCCAGAAGGAATGTGAAAACTCCACTAGACAAAAACAGAACCCGTTGATTAGAACCTGGTGGTAAAACTCAAGGATGACAACAAGTTGAAGAATAACAGCTCTCTATCACAGGCATAAAAAAGGAGCACCATCGTTACCACTCACTGTGCAAGAAACAGTGACAAGACCTAAAGAAGCATTTTTAAATGTTATTAAATGTTTTTAAAAATTAAGAGTGTTGTCTGTGGAAGAAGTATGTTTACTTTGTCTGGTCACAGCAGCAAAAAAAAAGCCAGAAAATGAGTGTTCAAAATGTAATTTTTACCTAATTTGAAAAGAGAGAGAGAAAAGAAATATGTTTGTAATATAAATGTACATGGAGAGATTTCTCTATGTCTTTCTCCATCTCCCTCCCTCTCTCTCTTTCTTTCTTTCTCTTTCTCTCTATATATGTATATATATATATATGTATATATGTTTAAAGAAATACACAGTATATATATATTTATTTATTTATTTATTTATTCAAACAATAGGATGCTGAATAATGTGACTAGTTTTTTACCATATTTTAGAATAACCTTCCCTTGTCCCAAATGCCAAAATATATCTAAAGGGATAATATAATTTAGTGTTTCTTTTATCCCTCAGGCAGCCTTTATAACACATTTCCAGAATCACATCATTCCACATAAGACATTTTAAAAATAACCATTTCAGAGTTGCTCTAGTATTCCATGCAAGGATCAAAGACTATGTGGTTCCAAGGATAACTTCTGCTTTAGAATGGCGGTTTCTGTCTGAATGAATTTATCAGCAAGAATGTGGTGTGGACAGGGAAGAATATAGACCCAGCTTAGACACTTCTTAGAGGTATCATCTTCTCTGAGCTTCTCCTTTTTCATCTGTAATATAGGATAATGGTATTGACTTCAAAAGACTGAGATGGATTAAATGATGATAGAAATCTTGGCATCTTGTGTATAGGACTTATCATAGAGTAAGCTTTTAATCAAGTTATTATTAACAATGCAAGAATTGAAATCTCTTTTTCCCCCCTTATTCACAGCATGAATCTTATGGAAAGTTTTATTCCACACTGAAAAATGTTAGAAAAGAAATTTAAACACCATAGCAAGAACTTAAATCAAAATATAAAATTCAGATCATTCCCTAAATTTTTAGGGAGTTTTTATAAAGAGACATTTTTACATTTTATTGGCTAAACGAACAGTTGATTAACACCTCCTATAAAGCACAGCAAATGTATCGATAGTGGAATTTCAAGTAGTAATGGCACATTGAGGCCAAGCAAGAGACATGCACTTTTGTATCTGTGGTAGGCAGAGAGACCAGGATTCCCACCCCCTAGTGGGGACAGCTTACAAAATCCCTATGCCTTGAGTGTTGGCAGAATATGAAATACTGGGCCACTAATCAATTGACTTTGAGTTAATCAAAAAGTAGATGATCTGGTTGTGCCTGATGTAATCAGGCCAGCCCTTTTTGAAGTCAGAAGATTGGAGGGAACCATATGGCAAAGACCTAAAAAGTGACAGCTAGCAAAAGAATGGGGATATCTATCTGGTCTGTGATTTCAAGAAACTGAATTCTGCTGATACCCTGTAGCTCTAAAAAGGATCCAAGCTTCAGTAAAGAGAATAAACACAACGAACAACTTGACTTTAGCCTTGTGAGGGGGACACTGAGCAGGGGCCCAGTGAACCCATACCTAGACAAGAGACCCACAGAAACTATGAGATAGTACATCTGTGTGTTATTCGCTGTTTATGGTAATTTATTACCACAGCAAGAGAACATCAATGTGATATTAAAGCCAAATTAGAAAGATGATTGATGCCAATGATCTTAAAGAGTTCAGTTCAGTTCAGTCTTTCTGTCGTGTCTGACTACTTGTGACCCCATGGACTGCAACACGCCGGGCCTCCCTGTCCATCACCAACTCCCAGAGTTTACTTAAAAGGTAAGATTGTGGGAAATGGTTTGCATAAAGAAAGAACTTGGGCCTCTAGTGTCCTTGAGTGTCAGGTTTTATGGTTTGTTCTGATTCAAGTAGTGCTAGTATTAAATACAGCATGCCCATACAGTTGGCATAAGTCTTTTAGAAATTTTTCAGAGATGATCGTGTTTCTACCACCCTTTCATTTATATATAATGTCCAAAGACCCCCAAATCCTACCTACCCCTATAGACAGATCCTGCAGATAACGAAAGCACAGGCAAACTTCTCAAACTGAAAAGAAAAAGATTGTAGCTTTCAAGTAAGACTACTGAAATGAATGGTGTTTTTCTAGCACTGTACATCTTAAGAGTTTAAAATATGTCATGAAATTTAGATTTTCTGGTTCAATATTTTAATAAATAAAAAATGTACTTCCTAATGTTTCCTCCCCTGCAAATTTTTCATCTTTCTCTCTCACAAACAGTAATGACTTACTGCTGGATGGAAAAAAGTGAGCACTTCAAAGGACTTGTGGTGTATACAGCATGGTAGGAGGTACATGAAATCCAGCTACTTGAAAGACACAGTTTGTCTTTCATGTTAGTGGAAAACAAATAATTTTAACACACCCCATGGTAAGGCCAATGGGATTTTTATGATTATTACTGAAAGCATCACACTCCCCATTACCTTTGTTTCATTACAAATATTGTGTCTGGTTCTTAACTCCTTTCTGTGTTGATCCTTTGGTTATGACACTGAAAGAAACTGCTTTTCATGATCCTCCCCACAAGCACTATATTTACAAATAATTTCATACAACAGTTGAGAAAGACCACCATTGATTTTTTCACATAGTCTTCATAGAAACTGCATATGGTTATAATCAGCTAAAAGAAAGTGTTGGAACCTACCTTTACAAAAAACTTTCCCAGATATTTCTTGCTCCATTAAGAGGCTAGTACTGTTGCATGCTCATTTGAATTTTAGCAGATATCAAAGCAAATATCTGCTTGGAACTAGAGACACAAGATATTGCCAGTTCATCCTTGAGAGAGTTTGTACAGTTTTAAGCTCACCTCAGCACTCAGAATGCAAATGTGTTGTTCACCATCAGCTTATAATTAATCTGCTTATCATCATTTTAAAAATTACTTCATGAGGGAGTCCCCTGGTGGTCCAGTGGTTTGGACTTTGCTGTCCATTACAGGGGATGCAGCTTTAATCCCTGGTCAGGGAGCTAAGATCCCACATGCCTCACAGCCAAAAAAACAAAACATAAAACAGAAATGCTACTGTAAAACATTCAATAAAGACTTTAAAAATGATCCACATCAAAAAAAATCTTACAAAAAAAATCACTTTCCAGTCTGATGAACAACACAGATCTGAAAATATTTTTAATTTTATATTTCTTTCATTACTAGTATCTGTATGCAGGTCAGAAAGCAACAGTTAGAACTGGACATGGAACAACAAACTGGTTCCAAATAGGAAAAGGAGTACACAAGGCTGTATATTGTCACCCTACTTATTTAACTTATATGCAGAGTACATCATGAGAAATGCTGGACTGGAAGAAAAACAAGCTGGAATCAAGATTGCTGGGAGAAATATCAATAACCTCAGATATGCAGATGACACCACCCTTATGGCAGAAAGTGAAGAGGAACTAAAAAGCCTCTTGATGAAAGTGAAAGTGGAGAGTGAAAAAGTTGGCTTAAAGCTCAACATTCAGAAAACTAAGATCATGGCATCTGGTCCCATCACTTCATGGGAAATAGATGGGGAAACAGTGGAAACAGTGTCAGACTTTATTTTTCTGGGCTCCAAAATCACTGCAGATGGTGACTGCAGCCATAAAATTAAAAGACACTTACTCCTTGGAAGGAAAGTTATGACCAACCTAGATAGCATATTCAAAAGCAGAGACATTACTTTGCCAACAAAGGTTCATCTAGTCAAGGCTATGGTTTTTCCAGTAGTCATGTATGGATGTGAGAGTTGGACTGTGAAGAAGGCTGAGCACCGAAGAATTGATGCTTTTGGACTGTGGTGTTGGAGAAGTCTCTTGAAAGTCCCTTGGACTGCAAGGAGATCCAACCAGTCCATTCTAAAGGAGATCAGCCCTGGGATTTCTTTGGAGGGAATGATGCTGAAGCTTAAACTCCAGTACTTTGGCCACCTTATGCGAAGAGCTGACTCATTGGAAAAGACTCTGATGCTGGGAGGGATTGGGGGTAGGAGGAGAAGGGGACTCCAGAGGATGAGATGGCTGGATGGCATCACTGACTCGATGGTCGTGAGTCTGAGTGAACTCCGGGAGCTTGTGATGGACAGGGAGGCCTGGCGTGCTGCGATTCATGGGGTCGCAAAGAGTCGGACATGACTGAGCAACTGAACTGAACTGAACTGTATATATATTTCGTATTCACTTATATATTTCTAGTCATTTATAGCTTCTTCTGCCATGTATATATCTCCTAATCATTTCTTAGTCATTTATTGTTCATAATATAACACATTCACCTTAATTTGATCACCCTGTAGCTCAGACAGGATTCTCAACATATTGCTCAAACATTTTCCTCTTTGTTTCTCCAAAAACATAACTCATAAAGGAATTTTTTTTGGTTTTCTCAGTAGGATCCATGTTAATACATTTGAAATAATAAAATGTTTTAAAATTTTTGTATTATTGAATTAATAACTGTTCATTATAGCAATTACCAATAGACAAAGGCTCATAATTTGTTCTTTTAAAAACACATATTACCTGGAAGCTATTATTCAAAAGATAAAATGAATAATCAACGTTAGTAGAAAGAACTGCTATATAATTGCAGGGATGATAAAATTTAGTATCAGTAAGATTTTTTCCATGTCTTAAAGGTAAAAATTGATTTTATTCAATATAAATTAGTTCTGTCAAATTTTTATATGTTTGTTCAATATATGAAAATAATTGCTATATTTTGTGTTTAGAAAATTCATTATTTTTATAGATGTATTTCTTATTACAGTCTTTCTCTAAGTTTCACTTCTTCCTCAATTTAGACATGCTCACAGTTGAAAAAAGAAAAGTGATTGAGACAAATGAAAATGTTTTTAAATAAACAATTTGCTTTAATTTACTAGGAGTGATTGTAACTAGATAACTCTAATCTATGAGATAAGTCAAAATAGCATATTTCAATGAGTGTGTTTATTAAGTTCATTAAAATTAAACTCTGTACAGTGCATTTTAAATGAAGCTATTTATATTCATCTCAAAAATAATATTTTTTAAGTAATACTTTTATCATAATGAAATGGGCTTTTAAAATGGTCTAAGTTTTACCTAAGCATAATGTATCAATAGATTACAATATTTTTATCATGCATATTTCAGCCTATTTATAATATATATTTTTTAGATTTCAGGATATATTTATAAAACAACTGTCCTATAGATTTTCACCTTAAATTACTTAAAACACTTAGATAAATAAACATCAATCACTTTTTTCAGAAAAAAGTATGTTAGTTTTCTATTGTTGCTGTAATGAATTGCTACAAATTTAGTGGATTAAAACAACACAAATGTTTTTTCTTTTATCAATTCTGAAGTCCTAATATTCAGAAGGTGTATTACAGGGCAGAAAACAAGAAGTTGGCATTCTTCTAGATGCTTCAGGGAAAAATCTGTTTCACATTCAGTTTGGATTGTAGTCACATCACCCCAGCATCTGCTTCTTTGGTCACATCGCCTTTTCCTTTCTGTGACTTCTCCTGCCTTCCTTTGAGGATCTTTACGACTACACTGTGTGCGTGGTAAGTCACTTCAGTCACGTCCGACTCTTTGCGACCCCATAGAGTGTAGCCTGCCAGGCTCCACTGTCCATGAGATTCTCCTGGCAAGAATACTGGAGTTGGTTGCCATTTCCTCCTCCAGGGGATCTTCCCAACCCAGGGATCTAACCTGTGTCTCTTATGTCTCCTGCATTGACAGACAGGTTCTTTGCCACCAGCACCACTACATTGGACACAGCCAAATAATCCATGGAAATCTTCTATCAAAATCGTTAACTAAACCACGTAAACACCTCCCCTTTTACCACTTAAGGGGTAATGTAATCTGATTTTAGGGCATGGACAATATGTGGGGATGATTTAGCCTAACACAAAAAACATCTATTTATCTTTTTTAGTGAGGAAATATATAAAGCTGCCATCCAGAAATCAGTAAAATTTTACCTACTCTTTGAAAAAGGAATATTTTTGGAGGCAATAAGCCTATATGAATTGTACATTGTACAAGATAGAATTCTGTGATAACATTTATTTTTACCCACAAGCATTACTGCCAAAGCACTATTAGTAACCCAAGAAGAATTTGCTAGATTTATAATTGACATACTTTTGTTCTGTGCTAAATATGTATTATTCTGTTTCATATATTGAAATATGCAGAAAAATAAATGTTTTAATAAAGCAAATGAAGGAAATTCACCCTCAGCTCAGAGTATACATTGATTTTCAGCTTGAAGGCTATCTTGACCACCAGAAGAACTGTAAAGTGCACTTTAAAAGAGAGCTTATATATAGTATGTGGAATCTATAAAATGCGAGGAAAATACCTTAATCTAGAATTCGGGGATTTTCTACCTCTGCCTATGCTTATCATTCCACTTGGCTTTCAAAGAAAATTATCAGCAAGGTTCTTAAGCAGGTAATATTTCAAATCAGTTAATAAATGTTTATATGAGAATACTCTCAAGGCATTTGGATGCTTTCCTGTTGCACTTCTTAAATATCCCACTTTGCATTATTCTGCTCTGCCTTAGCTACTCTTCTGAGCCCAGAAGATGAATACAATTAATCATATTTCAGAGAATACAGTCCCTATTGTAACTCAGTGACATGATGTTTTTGGTATGAATCAACTGTTAATGTTTGCTCTATTTCAATATTACTATTTGCTCCATACTTGTAGAAGTTAGTATACTAAAGGAGAGAGGGAGAGAATAAATATAGGAGAGACAAAGAGACCTTAAGGAGTTGGTTCACAAGACTGTGAGGGCTGGCAAGTCTCAACCTGCTGGGATGACCATCAGGCTGGAAACTTGGACAGGGTTTGTATTTTACAGTCTTCGGGCATGATTCCCTCTTATTTGGGAAACATCAATTTTTTCTCCAGCAAACTGACTGGATGAGACTCATACATGTCATGGAGGACAATCTGCTTTACTTACAGTCTACTAATTATAAATGTCAATCACATCTAAACAAGATTTCACAGTAGTAAATGTTTTGCCAAACAACTGGGAAGCAGAGTCTAGTTGAGTTGACACATAAAACTAACCACCAGAGTCAAAAACTAAAATGTCTATAGAATGAAGATGATAATGCCATGGAGGTGGGATATTGAAAGAAGAGGGTTAGCAGGTGGCAGGTCTAGACCAGGAGATCAGAATCTCAGTGCTGAGGAACAAACTTTCCATTCTAATTTCTAAGTGAAAGTAGCCAACCTGGAAAGGCTACCAACTGTGTGATTCCAGTCACAAGATATTCTGGGAAAGGCAAAAGTGTAGAAACAACAAAAAGATCAGTGGTTATTGGTAGTGGGGAGGGGTAGGAAAAGGGGAGAGATGAATAGGCAGAACTCCGAGAACTTTTAGGGCAGTGAAAACACTATGATGTTATAATGATTATGATGGATATGTAATTATACTTTTATCCAAACCCACAGAGCATACTCAGTATGAGTGAACCTTAAGATAAATGATGAGCTTTGGATGATTATGATGTATCAATGTAGGTTCATCCTTATAACAAGGTAAGATTTCTGTGAGTGATATTAATAATGGGCTGGACCCGTGTGTCCCAATGGAACATCAGAATCCTCTGAGGACATGTCCAAAATATAGCTTCCTGGGTCCCACCTCAGCCTCTGGGTCAGGAAGCTGTGTATCTAACAAACTGCCAGGGAGATCCTACTTACAAGTGCCACACCATTGATGTTCCCGACCCTGACCACTAGACCATCTTTTATTAACCAAACAATTATGATGTTATATCTTAAAAAGAGGCCTGAGGTGGGAATTAAGGGACCTGGTCCTCAACCCAGCTCTGATGTGGGTTAATTTTGCTGAGAATTTCCCATAAGCACTGAAGCAATTTACAATCTTATCCAAAAGTTCAGTAAGACAACAGGGAAAAAAAAAGTTAAAAAAGCAGGAGGAATTATCGTTCCCCAAATCTATCTGTCTTCCTAGGTGGCACAGTGGTAAAGAATCCATCTGACAGTGCAAGAGATGCAGAGACGTGGGTTTGATTTCCGAGTCAGGAAGATCTCCTCGAGTAGGAAGTGGCAACCGATGCCATCATTCTTACCTGGAAAATTCCACTGATAGAGGAGCCTGATGGCCTGCAGTCCATGTAGTCACAAAGAGTTGGACATGACTGAGCATACATTGATAATAGGGGAGTCTGTGCTTGTGACGGGGCAGAGGCTATATGAGAAATATTTGTACCTTTCTCTCAGCTGTGTCATAGATCTTAAAATACTCAAAAAAAGTCACAAACAAACCAAAGAGAGAAGCAAGTGAGTATGGTTTAGACCTAGAAGCACAAATAAGAAGTAAGTAGATCAGTTAGTTGAATAGTACTCCATAGTTTACAGCTTGCTTTTAAATGTATTATTACTTTTAATTATATTATTGAAGCATTCCTAAAATTGAGGTAACTTACTCGTTACTCATTCACACCACACATTACTGAGTGACTGACATGTTCCAGCTCACATGGGAGACAGTAGAGAACAGAGACTCTGCCTTCTTGAAGATTGTTGAGGAACAAACTGACATACTAAGAGAAGAGATGGCAATTAAAAAGCTTTTCTATAATTAAAAACAATCCATCTCCTTTCATAAGGTGCTTTTATTGTTATCATTTCACAGTGTCCTATGTATTTTTGAGCCTATGTATTGTTAGATGAAGAACTGAGATGTACAGATTGTCACATTATAGACAGGCATTCTCAATTTACCAATCACTTTCTGATTTTATCCTCAAGGCCATGCATTGAGATGATTTCAAAATTGACAGAAAAAATTGCCTTAGGGATTCCAATAAAAATGAAAGAATTAGAATTCATTGTGATTATGGTCTATTGAGAATGGTTTAATAGCTAATACAAAATGATGTAGTTGTGGTTCAAGAAATTTTAGCATTTAGTTTTATGTCTGTAAATTTAGGATTATAGCACCAGAGTTTATACACAATTTTGCAGAAATGTCAACATGTTATTTTAAAATGTACATACCCTGTGGTTTGGGGAGAAAAAAGTGACCCATGAGATCCATGAGTCCACTTTACCATTTTAAAGATTTAAGAGAAGTATAATTGAAATGTTTCTAGCTTGCATTATATTGAAGGGCAGAAACATAATTTCTCTGGGAATACTTCTGTAAAGTAAAACTTTCTCAATATCTGGATATTATTCTTTATTCTCAATTTTTGCTTAGTTTACAAAAGTGTTAGAAATAAACTAGGGAGGTAAAAAATTAAGGTCAATATAACTACCGGAATAATAAAATTCAATATGTTTTATTTTTTAAATTCAGTTCAGTTCAGTCACTCAGGCATGGCTGACTCTTTGTGATCTCTTGGACTGCAGCATGCCTGGCCTCTTTGTCCATCACCAACTCCCACAGCTTACTCAAACTCATGTCCATCGAGTCAGTGATGCTATCCAACAATCTCATCCTCTGTTGTACCATCCTTCTCATGATTTAAATCATTCCCAGCATTGGGGGCTTTTCAAATGAGTCAGTACTCCACATCAGGGGGCCAAAGTATTGGAATTTCAGCTTCAACATCAGTCCTTCAATTGAATATTCAGGACTGACTTCCTTTAGGATGAGCTGGTTGGATCTCCTTGCAGTCCAAGGGATTCTCAAGAGTCTTCTCCAACACCACAGTTCAAAAGTAACAATTCTTCAACATTAAGTTTTCTTCATAGGTTAACTCTAACATCCATTCGGACTATTGGGAAAAAAACATAGCTTTGACTAGATGGACCTTTGTTGGCAAAGTAATGTCTCTCCTTTTTAATATGCTTTCTAGGTTTGTTATAGCTTTTCTTCCAAGGAGCAAGTGTCTTTTAATTTCATGGCTACAGTCACCATCTGCAGTGATTTTGGAGCCCCCCAAAAATAAAGTCTGTTATTGTTTCCCAGTCTATTTGACATGAAGTGATGGGACCAGATGCCATGATCTTCGTTTTCTGAATGTTGAGTTTTAAGCCAACTTTTTCACTCTCCGCTTTCACTTTCATCAAGAGGCTTTTTAGTTCTTTTTCACTTTCTGCCATAAGGGTGGTGTCATTTGCATATCTGAGGTTATTGATATTTCTTCTGGCAATCTTGATTCTAGCTTGTGCTTCCTCCAACCCAGAGTTTCTCATGATGCACTCTGCCTATATGTTAAATACGCAGGGTGACAATATATAGCCTTGATGTACTCTTTTTCCTATTTGGAACCAGTCTGTTGTTTCATGTCCAGTTCTTTTTTTTTTTTTTTTAAGTCAACAAATATTTATTTCTCCAGTTTCTTTTATTTTTATTATTATTTTTTAATTTAAATTTATTTATTTTAATTGGAGGCTAATTTCTAACTGTTGAATCTTGACCTGCATACAGATTTCTCGGGAGGAAGGTCAGGTGGTGTGGTATTGCCATCTCTTTCAGAATTTTCCAGAGTTGTTGTGATCCACACATTCAAATGTTTTGACATAGTCAATAAAGCATAAGTAGATGTTTTTCTGGAACTCTCTTGCTTTTTCCATGATCTAACGGATATTGGCAATTTGATATCTGGTTCCTCTGCCTTTTCTAAATCCATATTGAACGTCTTGAAGTTCACAGTTCACATACTGTTGAAGCCTGGCTTAGAGAATTTTGAGTATTACTTTACTAGTGAGTGAGATGAGTGCAATTGTGTGGTAGTTTGAGCATTCTTTGGCATTGACTTTGGGATTGGAATGAAAACAGACTTTTTTCCAGTTCTGTGGCTACTATGGAGTTTTCCAAGTTTCCTGGCATATTGAGTTCAGCACTTTCATAGCATCATCTTTTAGGATTTGAAATAGCTCAACTGGAATTCCATCACCTCCACTAGCTTGGTTCCTAGTGATGCTTCCTAAGGCCTACTTGACTTCACATTCCAGGATATGTGGCTCTTGGTGACTGATCACACCATCATGGTTATCTGGATCATGAATATCTTTTTTGTATAGTTCTTATGTGTATTCTTGCCACTGCATCTTCATATCTTCTGCTTCTGTTAGGTCCATACCATTTCTGTCCTTTTTGTTGCCCATCTTTGCATGAAATGTTCCCTTCAGTTTTGTTCAGTTCATTTCAGTCACTCAGTAATGTCTGACTCTTTGTGATCCCATGGCCTGCTGCTCGCCAGGCCTCCCTGTCCATCACCAACTCCCAGAGTCTACTCAAACTTATGTCCCTTGAATCGGTGATATCATCCAGCCATCTTATCCTCTGTAATCCCCTTTAGCTCATGCCTTCAATATTTCCCAGCATGAGGGTCTTTTCAAATGAGTTGTCATTTTTAATTTTCTTGAAGAGATCTCTAATCTATCCCATTCTATTGTTTTCCTCTATTTCTTTGCATTGATCACTGAGGAAGGCTTTCTTATCTCTATTCTTGGAACTATTCTTTGGAACTCTGCATTCAAATGGGCGTATCTTTCCTTTTCTCCTTTGCCTTTAACTTCCGTTCATTTCTCAGCTATTTGTGAGGCATCCTCAGACAATTATTTTGCCTTTTTGCATTTCATTTTCTTGCGGATGTCTTGATCCTTATTTGGCAATAAGGAATTCATGATCTTTGCTACAGTCAGCTCCTGGTCTTGATTTTGCTGACTGTATAGAGCTTCTCCATCTTTGGCTGCAAAGAATATAATCAATCTGATTTTGGTATTGACCATCTGGTGATGTCCATGTGTAGAGTCTTCCCTGGTGTTGTTGAAAGAGGATGCTTGCTATGACCAGTGTGTTCTCTTTCCAAAATTCTGTTAGCCTTTGACCACCTTTGTTTTTTACTCCAAGGACAAATTTGCCTGTTACTCCAGGTACCTCTTGACTTCCTACTTTTGGAGGGATCCCCAATAAGGAAGAATAAAAGGACATGCACTCAGCTTCTCCTGTGAGAACTCTAAAATTACAACTCACTGCTGAACAACCATAGACAGGAGAATGTTGAATCCCACCAAAAAAATTTATCTCATGTCCCAGGATAAAGGAGAGGCCCCAGCAAGACTGTAGGATGGGCAAAATCATGTTTAAAATCATGCAAGAAATTCTCAGAGGGCTCAAACAAACCTTGTGTGCACCAGGACCCAGAGACTCCACAGAGACTGAGCCAGAACTGTGTCTGAGTGTCTCCTGTGGATGTAGGGGTCAGTAGTGGACTGCTGCAGGGGCAGGGCCTCTGGGTGCAGTAGACCTTGGTATGGCATAAGCCCTCTTGGAGGAGGTCACCATTAACCCCACCATTAAGTTGCCATAACTTACAAAGAATGCTCAAACTACCACACAATTGCACTCATCTCACACGCTAATAAAGTAATGCTCAAAATTCTCCAAGCCAGGCTTAAGCAATATATGAACTGTGAACTTCCAGATGTTCAAGCTGGCTTTAGAAAAGGCAGAGGAACCAGAGATCAAATTTCCAACATCCGCTGGATCATGGAAAAAGCAAGAGAGTTCCAGAAAAACATCTCTTTCTATTTCATTGACTATGCCAATGCATTTGACTGTGTGGATCACAATAAACTGTGGAAAATTCTGAAAGAGATGGCAATACCAGACCACCTAACCTGCCTGATGAGAAACCTGTATGCAGGTCAGGAAGCAACAGTTAGAACTGGACATGGAACAACAGACTGGTTCCAAATAGGCAAAGGAGTTTGTCAAGGCTGTATATTGTCACCCTGCTTACTTAACTTTATATGCAACTACATCTTGATGAAAGTGAAAGTGGAGAGTGAAAAAGTTAGCTTAAAGCTCAACATTCAGAAAACGAAGATCATGGCATCCGGTCCCATCACTTCATGGGAAATAGATGGGGAAACAGTGGAAACAGTGTCAAACTTTATTTTTCTGGGCTCCAAAATCACTGCAGATGGTGACTGCAGCCATGAAATTAAAAGACGCTTACTCCTTGGAAGGAAAGTTATGACCAACCTAGATAGATGTTCAAAAGCAGAGACATTACTTTGCCAACAAAGGTTCATCTAGTCAAGGCTATGGTTTTTCTTGTGGTCATGTATGGATGTGAGAGTTGGACTGTGAAGAAGGCTGAGCACCGAAGAATTGATGCTTTTGAACTGTAGTGTTGGAGAAGCTCTTGAGAGTCCCTTGGACTGAAAGGAGATCCAACCAGTCCATTCCAAAGGAGATCGGCCCTGGGATTTCTTTGGAAGGAATGATGCTAAAGCTGAAACTCTAGTACTTTGGCCACCTCATGCGAAGAGTTGACTCATTGGAAAAGACTCTGATGCTGGGAGGGATTGAGGGCAGGAGGAGAAGGGGATGACAGAGGATGAGATGGCTGGATGACATCACTGACTCAATGGACGTGAGTCTGAGTGAACACCGGGAGTTGGTGATGGACAGGGAGGCCTGGCATGCTGTGATTCATGGGGTCACAAAGAGTAGGACACGACTGAGCGACTGATCTGATCTGATCTAATATGACATCATGAGAAACACTGGGCTGGATGAAGCACAAGCTGGAATCAAGATTGCGGGAGAAATATCAATAACCTCAGATATGCAGATGACACCACCCTTTTGGCAGAAAGTGAAGAAGAACTAAAGAGCCTCTTGATGAAAGTGAAAGAGGAGTGGAAAAGTTGGCTTAAAACTCAACATTCAGAAAACCAACACCATGGCATCTGGGCCCATCAGTTCATGGCAAATAGATGGGGAAACAGTGGCTGACTTTATTTTTTTTGGTCTCCAAAACCACTGCAGTTGGTGACTGCAGCTATGAAATTAAAAGACGCTTACTCCTTGGAAGGAACTACTAACTACTAAGGATTCCTTCAGTTGTGTCCGACTCTTTGCGACCCTGTGGACTGTAGCCCACCAGGCTCCTCCATCCATGGGATTCTCCAGTTATGCCCAAACCAGAGACATTACTTTGCCAACAAAGGTCCGTCTAGTCAAGGCTATGGTTTTTCCATTAGTCATGTATGGATGTGAGAGTTGGACTATTAAGAAAGCTGAGCAACAAAGAATTGATGCTTTTGAACTGTGGTGTTGGAGAAGACTCTTGAGAGTCCCTTGGACAGCAAGGAGATCCAACCAGTCCATCCTAAAGGAGACCAGTCCTGAGTGTTCATTGGAAGGACTGATGTTGAAACTGAAACTCCAATACTTTGGCTACCTGATGCAAAGAGCTGATTCACTTGAAAAGACCCTGATGCTGGGAAGGATTGAAGGCGAGAGGAGAAGTGGATGACAGAGGATGAGATGGTTGGATGGCATCACTGACTCAATGGACATGAGTTTGAGTAAACTCCAGGAGTTGGTGATGGACATGGAGGCCTATCGTGCTGCAGTCCATGGGGTCACAAAGAGTCAGATACGACTAATCAACTGAACTGAACTGAACTGAACACAGGACTGGGAAAAAGACTCATGGAGTGCACAAACAAAAGCTTGTACACACCATGATCCAGAAGAAAGGAGCAGTGACCCCACAAGCGACTGAAGCAGGCTTTCCTGTTAGTTTCCAGGATTCTCTGCAGAGGCATGGATCAGCAGTGGCCTGCTGCAGGGATGGAGGCATTGAGTGAAGCAGTATCTTTTACACCCAATGATAAATCTGACTTTGGAAAAATACTTGACTTTTTGTAATTATTTTTCTCCAACTTAAAGGACTAATGTTAGAGCTAAACTTTAAAATATAATTTGTTCTGTTACTCAGACTATGTAATTTCTATTATTTCATCTTCTAGTTTATTTTGTCTTTCTATTATTTTGTCTCCTTCAAATCCTTTTCTCTGTATCCTTAATTCCACTGTTGAGCCCATTCATTGAGTTTTAATTCAGTTGGTAGTTTGGGTTTCTTATTTTTGTTTTTGCTTTCTCTTTAGTTGCATAATTTGGTTCTCCTCTATGTGTTCTATTTATTTGATGAGATTTTCTATTTCTTTGGTGGTGTTTCTATTTTTTTTTTCAAGCTGTTCATAATTCCTGTTAAAACATTGTTATCATGGCTGCCTTATTTATCTTTTTCAGATCATTCTAACATCACTCATCTCAGTATTGGCATCTTGTTGAGATCTCCCTGTTTATTGATATAAGAGAGGATTTCCATTTCAAACTTGAACCATTTCATATTATGAGACTCTGGGTCTTAATTACATCTTTGTTTTCACTGGATTTCTCTGACACCATGCCAACAGGGGCAGGAAACTACCTTCTCAGAAGTCTTCAAGGAAACAGAAACCATTGATTATCCACTGTATTTCCCATACAAGCACATGTTTGTGCACTGGAGCCAGTCAGAAAATGTGTTATGTGAATGAGTGAAGGATGAGCTATTCAACTATGAGGAACATTCAGATAATTAAACTGAATGTCAAGTGGAGGTAGAAGCCCAGTTTTTCCAATTAACATCTTCTACCACCCTGTAATGGGAACAGGGTGGCACTCTTCAAAACTTCTAGAATAGGACGAGGGTTCCAGCTTTTCATATGGTCTCCACGGACACTGTGGTGAAGGACTCCTCATTACAAGTGAGCAACAATGAAGGCCTTGATCATTGGACTAGGGCTCCTCTGATACCACCCCAGTGGGGGAGAGAGGAGGGGACACCTTGTGACTGCCAAATGGAAACCCAGGCTCCTCATATAGCCTCTACTGACAAGAGGAGATGGTGGCCTCATGATCAGCTGTCAGGGATGAAAAGTCCAAGCTTTCTCCTTGGCCTTCTCTGACATTACCATCTCCTCTCCTAATGTTGGGAAACCTCATTACGACCTTGCAAAGGTGGAGATCTGACTCTCTACTCGACCTTTGCTGGCACTGCATAACCACAGCTTTCCCTGTGGTGTTTGCCTGGAATACAAAGATAATTGTTTCATTAAGCTGAACCCTTTCCTGATCCTTTGGTGAGAGACAGCAGGCTTCTGTTTGGAATTTTGCTGGTCAGTGCCTGTCGAAGGTTCTAGGTTGCAGATCTTCAGCTCTGAGGATCCCAAGGTCTCAAGCCAGTCTGCCTTCTCTTCTTATGTTTATTTTTTATATAATGTCCAGGAATTTTAGTTTATTGTAGGTAGAAATAGGGAAAAATTGATCTTTCTCTTGATTTATTTTTATATTTTGATGTATTGTTGTTAGTGTGATAAGTACATTTTAATCTATTTTTTCTCTGGTCTGTGTTGCCAGTCTTTATGGGTCCACCTTTGCTTGTATGCAGAATGACAGAAATTTTTAGTTCTGTGAAATTATTAAATCTTGACAAAAAAACAAATGCTTGTTTGGCCCACCCCAAGGCGATCATATGGGGATAATGTATCTGGCTATCAAACAATAAAGCAGGGGCCTGTGATTAATATGAATATATTTTCATGCAACTCTATGAGAAATAAGCTGAAAACATTAAATTTTGGTGATCTATTATTAGGAAAAACAAAAGTAAATTGCTCATATCATAAAGTATTTGCTTTTACCAGAGTTGTAAAAATCTAAAATTAAAGAAAAAATAAAAAAACTTATATAATATAAAGGAAAAGTGATTTTCATATTTCAAATAAGATAATAATGAATTTCTTTATCAAAGCCCTCAGCAAAAGACTCTGAAATGTTTTCAAGGAGAATCTCATTAGCAGTATATGAGTTTAGGGAAAACATATTCAAAGCCAGTCAGCCCAGATAATAGATTCTCATGCCTAAAGTAAACTGTGATATCAATTGCAAAAACAAAAGCAAAGCTGCTGGCCTGCACTCACACGTGGAAAAGTCTGGTTCTTTACAGCCACTTGAAATATTTGCCCAAATGTGATAGTCTTATGATTCATAAGCCAAGTTGCATCTGGGTTAGACACTCACTTATGTATCTTTCACATCAGAAATAAATTTTCAATCAAGATTTTTTCTAAAGATCAGATTATAAAATAGCCTTGATGCATATTCAGAATAAAATATGGTCTCTTAGTAACCTGAAAGTGTCAAGGCAAAAATAGTCAAGAAAAGAGGCTAAAGTTGTTTCAAAATGTAAGCATGCATACTAGACTTTTAATCAAGAAAAAGTGGTTTAAGTTCTAGTTCTGTCATTGAATGAAGTCACTTAGCTATTCTAAGATTCCTGCTTCTATTTGGAAGAATAGTTTTTACTGTTATATATTGCAAATTGTTATCAGTCATGTCCAGTATGTCTCGGAGATCCAGTGAGAAGACCAAATAAGTTAATTTATTTTGTTTGAATACATAAATATATTTTCTCAAACAGATAAATATTATTTGCTCCTTACATGATGGACACTGGAAAATCAGAAGCCAGGTGAGCACAATCTGGGCTCTCAAGATGATTTTAGCGTCAGAGGCAGTAATGTCAAGAGATCAGGAAGGCTTCTCAGGAGGGTAGCACCCACTCTAGGGGTAAATAGAGGAAATGACCTTCTATATAAGAGTAGGTTTATGGGGAAGATTAAGGCCCACAGTCTTTCTAAATATGGTGCAAAGTGCGAGTATACTTTTTCTTGAGAATGATCCCATAGCTTTTACCTGAAGAGCAAAATGTCACCAACTCCCAGCATGTCAGGAACTATTGCCTTAAAGGAAGAGTAGGATTTAACCTGAGCAGAGGGTGGGCTAGTGAGGTGTCGTAGGCAGAGGACCAACATGAGCAAAGATCCAAAGAATTAGAAATAGAGCTAGTGGGAAGCTATTGTATAACACAGGTAGCACAGCTCGGTGCTCTGTGATGACCTAGAAGGATGGGATGGGAAGCTGGGAAGGAGGCTCAAGAGAGGGGAAATATGTGTTATATGGCTAATTCATGTTGTTGTACAGCAGAAACTAACACAACATTGTAAAGCAATTATATTCCAATTAAAAAAGGAAATAGGTCCCAGAGCACAATGTGTTTATCTTTAAGAGGAGACTTTTTCTTATCATCAAAAAGGGAGATATTTAAAAGTTTTAAAGTAGAAAAAAATTCAGATTTAGAATTAGAAAAATCTTTCTGACAGTTGCATGGATGATGAATCCAACAACTAAACTAGAGGAAGAAGAAACTTAATATTCTATTCCAGAACAGAGAGGGTGATGGCTGTTATTAAAGCAGTGTGAGCAGGAGAGGAAAGGAAGAGATGGATTTCATAAAAATTTAGAAAATGACCAACGTTGATATGATTGATAAAATTAATTTACTGAAATGTTTAAAAATCTATATAACAGTGAAGCTTCCAACAGAGTTTCTCTCTTCTCTATGGAAGAACAGAGGTTCTATTTTTTGCATGGTTTCACTAGAAAACAGAACCTGAGGCGAAGCTTATATGCAAAGATTTTAGTGGGCCCCTAGGCAAGGAAGACAATAATGAGAGGCAATTACTTGGAGGAAAAGCAAATACAAAGTGATGAGCTATTAAACAAGCCCTGGCCTCTTGGAAACATTACTGGTTGATCAGTCATGTGGCATGCATGGGAATACTGCACCTCAAACACCTGCCAGTGGGGAGGACAAGGCACTTACTCTCTCTTTCCGATCATCTGCTTTTTGTTGCCCACAGCTTTTCCCATGGAGCATTAACTCTCCTGTTCTTCCAAGAGTGTTACCCGGACACTACAGTCTGATGCTGGAGACTTCAGATGCAGAATGAGGCACTTCGTGTAAGTCCAAATGTGTTGGGAATTGTTAGAGTTTCCTTGAAGCCTGGTAGGTGTAGCCTGGGTACTGGAGTTTCTTGGGATCCGCCAGCAGACATGATGGACTTCAGACAACTACTGGGCTTAAGAGATGCAGCAGATTACCTCTCATATAGGTCACTGGTGGCTGGACAAGATCTGGATCTCTCCTCTTCTTTTCTCTCATCTCCTCCCTATCTACACCTTCAACCCCCAATCTCTCCTTTTCTCTGCTAGGTAGTTAGAAAGGAAAAAGGAATCCAGAAAGGTGGTGGCTAAAAGACAAAGAAGGGAAAACCCTGCAAAAATAGAACAAAGGAAGGTCTGAGGACCAGAGTGAGAACCCCAGGTGAAACAAAGAGCCCTCCTGGCTAGCCCAATTTACATATGACAGGCTTGGGGCGGGGGATGGGGACATAAAAAGAGGAGCCAAAATTGAGCCTCTGGCCTCTCTTCTCTTCACATCTTTTGGATCAGTCCGCCCTCATGCATCAAGGATGTATTTTTCTTTGCTTGCCAAATAAAACAACTGTAACACTGGTCCATCCGTTGCTTCAATTTTTTGCTGCAGTGAGACAGAACTGAGGAAATTACAAACTTCCCCAACAAAAATGGTGCCCTGACTCAGATTTAACCTGGGTGAAACAACCTCTGCTTGGCCCCTTTGAGGCTGAGGCCAAGCACAGCAAAAGCCCAACTTGGAGAAAGTTCCTACCATGGAAGCTGAACATGAAGAAAATCCAGCACAGTCGAAGTGACAAGAAGCCCAACATGCTGGAAACCAGGACAACAAAAACAAATTCGTCAGAAAGCTCACACGGTTCAGTCTCTGTTTCCAGGAGACCTCCGGTTAAGGTAGGAAGTCCTCACTCCTATGGTTGGAAGGACATTTGGCTAACGAAATCTTAATTCCTTTACAATCTCTCACTTCTTGTTTCCTCAACCCCCTCCCCCCAATAGGTGAACAGCAGTGGGTGCAATTGAGGGACTCTGGAGAGGCTACTCCCCAGTGTGTCCCAAAGGTTCCACTATCTTCTGCCCTCTTGTAGCTGTTGCCCAAGTGGGTGCGGGTTCTTCTGTCCTTAACTTCCTTTGTGCCAAGGATCAGGCCAATGAAAACCGTGAGCACAGGTCAGGTATTTAGCAGATTTTCTGGGAGGTTATAAAGGGGATTCCTCAGCACATTTTTCCCACTGATTTTTCCTCCTTTAGCTCCTCTCTCCATCTATGCCACTGCTTACAAAGTATGGGGCAAGTCATCATCTTCCCATTTCTGAAAGTTGTGCTTGAAATCGTTTATCTAAGATTGGGACTCAAACCCACGTGGCAGGGATTCTGTGCTATGCTGAGTCACTCAGTAGTATCAGACTGGGACTTGAGCCCGACCAAAACCCAAGATGCCTGGTTTTAGGACCTAATGAAGCTCAGGCTCTTGATGTCTCATTGCAAAATTTCGGTGAGAGACACAGCAATAGGTAAGAGTTGGATTTGTTCAGATTTGGAGAGAGGCACACTCCAGGAGTGTGGGCCGTCACAGAGGGGAGTCCAGCGGCCATGGAATGTGGTATGGTTAGTTTTCAATAGCTGGGTGATTTCACGTGCTAATGAGTGGGAGGTTCATTCCAACAATTGGGGAACCATCCACTCCTTGGTCTTTTGACAGTGCCTTGAAACTGTCCTGGCACCTCTGGGTGTGTCATTTAGCTAACAGATCAAGAATTAAGGTTTAGTTAAATTTGACTTGTCTGACATTTTGAACACATTTGATTTTATTCAGTTTATATTATGCCCCTGGGCTATGTCATTCTTTCAAAAGTTGTGCCCTATCCCTTACCTCCTGTTTCATGCTCTTTTCCTGAGCCCTGTCTGGGCCCACAATGTTTCCTCTACAATCTTCTGGAGGGACAACCAGAAAATAGCTGGTCCTTGAGAGAAAAATACTGTATAATATCCAATCCCTCTAGATATTCAAGCCCTCATCTTCCAGGTTTCCTACAACGTGTGCAACAACAGCATTTCTCAGTGAACCCTCTAGGGCAGGTGACAGGTACACAATGCCTGCTAGAAGTCCATCTGTTGGTGGCATCACGTCAAGGGCAATTGGGCTTCCAGGGATGTTTGCCACTTTGGGAATTAGCCCTGCAGGCTGCTTGGGCCCAAACCCTTACCACCCTTCTCCTAAAATTACAAACCTACCCCCAGATCAAATCTTCAGTCCACTTTTGTGGAACATCTGGCTTTTTTGCCTCTCACCAATTTGTTCTTAAGCCATTTACTAACTCCTACAATCAGGACCCTGACCCTTTGTAGGCAACATCACTCCATCCCACTTATTATTAAAATAATCTTAATGCCTCTAACAGGGCCAGATAACCTATTCCTTTGTCATTACTTCTGCTATCACCTAAAATGGGTCTATGACAATGAAATATTTACATTGGAAACACCCTAAGCTGTTCTTATGGAGGACTAGCGGAAGAAATTGGTGACTTACTTTCCCTTAGAGCAATAAGAAGATAAACCATATGGCTGTTTCACCAGGATCCCAGTCTCAGGCCACAGACTTGGATTGCTTTACATCATGGTATTTATTGCCATCTGTGGTGGACAAACCAGCAATGAGTGAAGATTACAACCCCTTAATCCTACGCAGCACTGGTCATGCCGGAGACATTGGGGATGACCAACTCCAGTCCCGGGGTCCCAGGAGGTCGACTTGCCTTGACCTGCCTAGGAATCTGGTCCTCAGAAGGTTTTCACGCCTCAACCTGCTCAGGGATCTGCCAGTCCAGGGGTCCCCAGGAAGTCGACATGCCTCAACCTGCCCAGGGACCCAATTCTCGGAAGGCCAACCTGCCTTGACCTGCTCGGTGATTCAGTCTCCAGGAGGCTGTCACACCTCAGCCTGCCTGGGGGTCTGCACCCTGACCCAGGGATGCCTGGCTCTCAGGTTTCAACAATACTGGGTAGGATAAGTCTCAAATAGACTTACCCCTAAGGAAGTCCACGCATAATAATAGAAGGAGGCCTATTAGTTTTTGTTTTCTTTTTTCTTTTCGTCCCTGTTATCACTGTCTTTCAGATGGGAAATAACCAATCCACTTCCCAACAGATGCCCTTGAGATGCATCCTTGATAACTGGAAGATTTTTCATCCTCTAACTCTAAGGAGAAGTTGCTTAAAATTCCTTTGTGCCAGTGTGTTGCCACAGTATCCTCTGGGGGACAAGGAACACTGGCCTGAGGATGCGAGTTTAAATTACAATACCATCCTTCAGCTAGACTTATTCTGAAAAAGATGAGGGAAATAGACAAAGATCCCCTATGTCCAAATTTTCTTCTGACTAAGATATATGAAGGAACTCTATCTTAAGTATGGGATTGTTGTATGTCTTAAAAGTAAGCCTACAAAGCAAATGGTGTTAGGCACAGACAACCAAGAGAAGGAAGTCCCCCATGCAGTCTTACCTCCCATGGCTCCCGAGTTGCCTGGTGCTTCTTTCCTGTATCCAAAAGTGCCTCCATATCTGGGAGCACCCCCTCCACAAAAGCCAAATCAAGTAGGTCCCTTAGTTGAAACTGGAGGAGAATTCAGACCAGCCGAAGCCCATAAGCCCTTCTCCCTCTTAGAACTAAGACAAATCCAATAAGACCTGGGAAGCTATACAGATGACCCAGGCAAATATATAGATACACTCCAACACACTATCTTGGCCTTTGACTTGATGCAGAAGGACACCGTATTTAGTCAAACTTCATCTGACCCTGAGCATGCTAGGGTCTTAAAGGAAGCCCGAAGCTATGTTATAGGACTTCACATTTCAAGTGATAAATACCCAGTAGGGGAAACTGTGGTCCCCTCCTCAGATCCTAATTGGAATTATAATGACCCTGAGCATATAATGAGAAAGGGGTCATTTTCTGATCTGTGTAAAGGCAGGACTAAAAGTAGCCCAGCCAAAAGTAATCAGCTATGCCTGGCTCTCAGCAATAACTCAGGAGCCCAACAAGAACCCCATTGCCTTTCTGGAAAAGCTAAAAGAGGCCCTCCAAAAGTTTACCAATCTGGATTTAGACTCTTAGGAGGGACAGGTGATTCTAAAGGACAAATTCCTGCCCCAGTGTGCATTGGACATCAGGATAAAGTTACAACTGCTACAGCAGCAGGATCCTGCTACCTCTTTAGATGAGATGTTCCAGACAGCCACCAATACCTTTTATAACAGAGAACAGGAGAGGGAAGCCAAGGCCCAGGAGAGGAAGAGAAGGAAAGAGACAAAGCATGCCCAGATCTAGCTGCCCTCCTGGGAAGCCCTATGGAAAAACCTGAGTCCTTAAAAGACAAGGCACGAGCAAATGTCTAATCTGTAGACAGGTGGGGCATTGGGCAAAAGAGTCTCCAAACCATGGCAAGTCTCCTAAAATGGCTTGCTACAAATGCCATCAATTGGGACATTGAGTGGCACTCTGCCCTGGGGACCCAGGAGCCTCAAGATCAAGTGTCAAGCCTTCCCTCATGATAGTTCAACAGGACTGAAGCAGCCCACTTCAGCCAGCCCACCTGTCACCATCATGAGGCTAGAGCCAAGGATGCAACTGCATGTGGCAGGTAGGCCCAAGAATTTCTTAGTTAACACAGGAGCTACCTACTCTGTCCTGCCTTCCTACTCTGGAGCCTTCTCCTCCCAAATCTGTACCATTTGGGGTGCTACAGGAAAAACAGTTACAAAAAGATTCACCCAAGCACTTCTTTGTTGCTGGGAAAGACAAATATTTTCCCACCAGTTTCTGGTGGTCCCTGAGTGTCCTACTCCCTTATTGGGAAGAGATAAACTCACTAAACTGGGGACCACCCTTTTGATAGGAAGCTTTTTAGCCCCTGAAGTCCCACAGCTTCTGGTTACTACTGAGGAACCCATTATACCCTCTCCAATAGGGAGGGACGAAATACTATGGGAGAACAAAGTTAACTCCCAGGTATGGGGCCAGGGGACTCCTGGATGAGCCCACCAAGCTGAACCAGTTGTCCTTGTCCTCCAAGATCCCACTCAGTTTCCAAACTGAAAAGTACCCTCTCAGAAGAGAAGTTCAGAAAGGACTATAGCCTCTAATAAATAAATTCCTTGCCTGTGGGCTATTGGTTACCACCAATTCTCAATGTAACACCCCGATCCTCCCTGTAAAGAAAAAGGACAGGACCTGGCAAATGGTTCAAGATCTCTGGATCATAAATGAAGCTGTAGTCCCCCCGCTCCATCCCACAGTACCCAATCTGTATGTAGTCCTGGGAGAAATTCCACCCAGTGCAAAGTGGTTTACAGTCCTTGATCTCATAGATGCATTCTTTTGCATACCACTGGCTAAAGAATCCCAATCTTTTTGCCTTCTAGTGGGAAGCTCCAGGAGAAAAACACCAACAGATGACTTGGATAGAGGTTCAGAGATAGTCCCCACCTGTCTGGGCAGGCTTTTAACCGGGATCTCCTAGATCTGGACCTGAGACCTAATGAGAAAATATTAAAATATGTACATGACCTATTAATCTGCTCTCCAGATGAGATAAATGCCCAACAAACTGCAATTCAGGTTCTAAACTTCTTAGCAGAGAAGGGATTAAAGTCTCTCATGCTAAGGCGCAGATGGTCGAGACAAAGGGCACTTACCTGGGAGTTCAGATTACACATGGGTCCAGGAGGCTGTCCTCTGATAGAATCCAAGGAATCCTCCAGTTGTGCTCCCCCATGACTCAAAAACAATTGCGAGCTTTCCTTAGGCTAACTGGATATTGTAGAATCTGGATACCCAACTATGGGCTAATTGTCCAGCCCTTATGTGAAAGCTTGAAGGGATAGGATGATTCAATCCCACTGATGTGGGGAACTCCTCAAAACAAGGCAGAGGCTACACTAAAACAAGCCTTAACTCAAGCTCCTACCTTGAGGTTGCCAGACTCAGAAAAAGCATTCCAAATTTATGTCCATGAAAAGGAAGTAATAACCTTGGGAGTGTTAACTCAAAGGTTGGGACCTGAGCCCTAGCCTGTAGCTTACTTATCCAAGAGGGTCAACCCAACCGCCCAAGGCTGGCTTCCCTGCTTTCAGCATCTTGCAGCTATTACAATCCTGATAGATGATGCTTTAAAATTCTTTTTTGGGGGCAAACTAACTATTTTTACCAGCCAGCAAGTGAAACAATTCCTAAATGAGAGGCCATTTATGGATGTTTGACTAAAGAATCCTCAGATATCAAGTAGTGTTGATGGAAAATCCAGGCCTGACTGTATCCCCTTGTGAGGTTCTTAACCCAGCCACCCTCCTGCCTACTCCTGGGGGCTCTCTCCCCTTTCACTCTTGCCTAGAAACCTTGGACCACCAGACAAAACCCCGAGAGGGAGTGTCAGAAGATCCTCTGACCAATCCTGAGGAAATCTGGTACACTGATGGAAGCAGCTTTGTCTTGGATGGAAAAAGAAGAGCCAAATATGCAGTAGTCTCCAATTTTGAGCCAATAGAGGCTTAACCTTTTGACACCACGTACTTCAGCCCACTTAGCTGAGCTCATAGCCCTGACTCGAGCTTTAGAGCTAGGAAAAGGAAAAGGAGTAGCCATTTACACTGACTTCAAGTATGCCTTTCTGGTACAACATGCACATGCTGCTAGCTGGAAAGAAAGAGGCCACTTGACCACCTGAGGGTCCCCAACCAAATATGGTGATCAAATCCTTTGGCTCGTGGAGACAGTTCATCTACCAACTGAGGTTTCAGTCTCCCATTGTAAATGACACCAAAAAGGGAGCATGGAAGTGGCATGAGGGAACCTGGCAGCTAAGAGAGCAGCATTACAGAAGAATGGCCTGACAGGGGATTCTACCTTAGTTCCACAGGCTAATTTGTCAGAAACTCCTTCATATACTAAACGTGAGACTTAAAGCCAAGAGTGGGAGCTTTCAAGATGATTATATGGGGTAGTTCCAAAAGGAGGGACTCCTTTTTCTGCCTGGGAACCTTCAATGGAAGTTGGCTAACTGATTACATGCCACCACTCATTTAGGGGAGAAGGCCCTCCAAAGATTACTACAAAGGACTTTCAGAGGAATAGGCCTTCAAATGACTATAAGGCAAGAGATCTCCTCTTGTCCCACTTACCAATTAGAAAACCTCCAAGGAACTCAAAGACCCTAACTGGCTCAGCCCATCCAATGAAATAGGACCTATCCAGGAGAGGTAGGCAGATGGACTGGCAGATGGGCTTCATCCAGATGCCAGTTTTTCAAGGGTATAAACACCTGTTAGTCATGATAGATAACATTAACAGGATGGATTGAAGGCTTTCCAACCCAGACTGAGAAGGCTGAGGAGGTGGTAAAAAAAAAACAACAAAAAAAAAACTGCTGCATGAAATCATTCCAAGGTTTGGTTTGCCCAGGTCATTACAAAGTGACAATGGGAAATCATTTAGTTCTAAAGTCACCCAAGAGGTCTCTAGCATTCAGTTCATTTCAGTTCAGTCACTCAGTCGTGTCTGACTCTGCGACCCTATGAATCGCAGCACGCCAGCCTCGCTGTCCATCACCAACTCCCAGAGTTCACTCAGACTCACATCCATCGAGTCAGTGATGCCATCCAGCCATCTCATCCTCTGGCATCCCATTCTCCTCCTGCTCCCAATCCCTCCCAGCATCAGAGTCTTTCCAATGAGTCAAGTCTTCGCATGAGATGGCCAAAGTACTGGAGTTTCAGCTTTAGCATCATTCCTTCCAAAGAAATCCCAGGGCTGATCTCCTTCAGAATGGACTGGTTGGATCTCCTTGCAGTCCAAGGGACTCTCATGAGTCTTCTCCAACACCACAGTTCAAAAGCATCCATTCTTCAGTGCTCAGCTTTCTTCACAGTCCAACTCTCACATCCATACATGACCACAGGAAAAACCATATCCTTGATGAGACGAACCTTTGTTGGCAAAGTAATGTCTCTGCTTTAGAATATGCTATCTAGGTTGGTCATAACTTTCCTTCCAAGGAGTAAGAGTCTTTTAATTTCATGGCTGCAGTCACCATCTGCAGTGATTTTGGAGCCTCAAAAAATAAAGTCTGACACTGTTTCCACTGTTTCCCCATCTATTTCCCATCAAGTGATGGGACAAGATGCCATGATCTTAGTTTTCTGAATGTTGAGCTTTAAGCCAACTTTTTCACTCTCCACTTTCACTTTCATCAAGAGGCTTTTTAGTTCCTCTTCACTTTCTGCCATAAGGGTGGTGTCATCTGCGTATCTGAGGTTATTGATGTTTCTCCCGGCAATCTTGATTCCAGCTTGTGCTTCTTCCAGCCCAGCATTTCTCATAATGTACTCTGCATATAAGTTAAATAAGTAGGGTAACAATATACAGCCTTGAGGTACTCCTTTTCCTATTTGGAATCAGTCTGTTGTTCCATGTCAAGTTCTTAACTATTGCTTCCTGACCTGCATATAGGTTTTTCAAGACGCAGGTCAGGTGGTCTGGCATTCCCATCTCCTTCAGAATTTTTCACAGTTTATTGTGATCCACACAGTCAAAGGATTTGGCATAGTCAATAAAGCAGAAAGAGATGTTTTTCTGGAACTCTTTTGCTTTTTCCATGACCCAGTGGATGTTGGCAATTTGATCTCTGGTTCCTCTGCCTTTTCTAAAACCAGCTTGAATATCTGGAAGTTCACAGTTCATGTATTGTTGAAGCCTGTCTTGGAGAATTTTGAGCATTACTTTACTAGCATGTGAGATGAGTGCAACTGTGTGGCAGTTTGAGCATTCTTTGGCATTGCCTTTCTTTGGGATAGGAATGAAAGCTGACCTTTTCCAGTTCTGTGGCCACTGCTGAATTTTCCAAATTTGCTGGCATATTGAATGCCGCACTTTCACAGCATCATCTTTCAGGATTTGAAATAGCTCATCTGGAATTCCATCACCTCAACTAGTTTTGTTCGTAGTGATGCTTCCTAAGGCCCACTTGACTTCACATTCCAGGATGTCTGGCTCTAGGTCAGTGATCACACCATCGTGATTATCTGGGTCTTGAAGATCTTTTTTGTACAGTTCTTCTGTGTATTCTGCCACCTTTTCTTAATATCTTCTGCTTCTGTTAGGTCCATACCATTTCTGTCCTTTATCGAGCCCATCTTTGCATAAAGTGTTCCCTTGGTATCTCTAATTTTCTTGAAGAGATCTCTCATCTTTCCCATTCTGTTGTTTTCCTCTATTTCTTTGCACTCATCGCTGAGGAAGTCTTTCTTATCTCTTCTTGCTATTCTTTGGAACTCTGCATTCAGATGCTTATATCTTTCCTTTTCTCCTTTGCTTTTCGGTTCTCTTCTTTTCACGGCTATTTGTAAGGCCTCCTCAGATAGCTATTTTGCTTTTTTGCATTTATTTTCCATGGGGATGGTCTTGATCCCTGTCTCTTGTACAATATCACGAACCTCAGTCCATAGTTCATCAGGCAGTCTATCTATCAGATCTAGTCCCTTAAATCTATTTCTCACTTCCACTTTATAATCATAAGGGATTTGATTTAGGTCATACCTGAATGGTCTTGCGGTTTTCCCTACTTTCTTCAATTTAAGTCTGAATTTGGCAATAAGGAGTTCATGATCTGAGCCACAGTCAGCTTCTGGTCTTGTTTTTGTTGACTGTATAGAGCTTCTCCATCTTTGGCTGCAAAGAATATAATTAGTCTGATTTCAGTGTTGACCATCTGGTGATGTCCATGTGCGTTGGGCATTACTTATTATATCCATTGTGCCTGGAAGCATCAGTCTTCAGGAAGATTAGAAAGAGCCAACCATTTCTTAAAATCAGTGATAAAAAAGATAACCCAGGAGACGTCCCTGGGAAGGAAAGAGGCTTTACCAATAGCTTTCCTCTGTGCCTGTATTTCCCCTAAGGAACAGGTTAGCCTTAGTCCTTATGAGATGCTATATGGGAGCCCTTTTGTTTATGTCAATGACCTCTTCCTAGATCCCTCCAGTCTTATACTATGGCCCTTGAGCAATTCCAACAGAATATATGCTTGTGGGGTATCAAAAAGGACCCACAAGTTTCTAAAGAGCCACCACTATGTTTTCCAGGGGATCAAGTCATAATGAAAGTATGGAAAGATGGGTCACCAAAGGCTCAACTCCAGCCCACGTGGAAGGGCCCCTACCCTGTAATACTTTCTACCCCCATAGCAGTCAAGGTAATAGGACATGACTCCTGGAATTACCACTCATGAGTCAAGCCATGGAAAAAAATAGAGGAGGACATTTAATACATCTGTGAGCCCCTGGGAGGTCCCAGATATCTATTCAGAACTACAAATCAGTGTCATTCTAATGAAACCCCCAAAATTAGTTTTCTGGGGATAAGGATAGCTCTAAAGAGGTAACACAGCTTGGCAGGAGTTGTACTCCAAAATAGACAGGAGATAGATCTCCTGATCGCTGAACAAGGATGGACTGGAGCCATCTTGAATGAGATACGTTTTTTCTGGGTAAATACTTCAAGCTAAGTTAAAGAACGTCTCACAGTCCTTAAGAAAAACATTCAGATCCTATAGGATCTCAAAGAATGAGCTGGAGAGTTCTTGGGGTGGCTACAACCTCTCTTTGGAGGATATGTCTCCCAGCAATGAAGAATTTCGAGTTGGCTAATGCCCCTACTAATCCATGTTATCATCATATTGATGCTGTTTATGATTTCTCCATGTATTATCAGTTGTCTAACCCATTTTGTCTCTGCCCAGGTCAACAAGCTACAACATGCAGTGCCAGTTCAGCAAGGATATATAAAACTATACCCGACCTTGGAAATCATCACTCACCCTTAGATGGACACTGCTATAAGGACTCTTAGGCTTGAGACTAGCAAGAGAGGGAGGTCCAATGCCCCTCGCCATCCCAGTTCAGCAGGAAGTAGCCAGAGAGACCTTTATACCCCTCTACCCAAAGAATTGGGCCTCCCATCTCTTGAGGAGGGGAATGTTAGGTAGTTGTAATAGGAAAAAAAAGGAGTCCAGAAAGGGCTAAAAGTGGGGCCTAAAAGAAAAAGAAGGGAAAAGCCTGCAAAAATAGGACAAAGGAAGGTCTGAGGACTGGAGTGAGAACCTCAGGTGAAACAAACAGCCCTCCTGGTTAGCCTAATTTACATAGGGCAGGCTCAGGGGAAGGAGAAAAAAACATAAAAAGAGCCAAAATTGAGCCTCTGGCCTCACTTCTAATCTTTTGGGTCAGCCCACCCTCACACCTCGAGGATGTATTTTCCTTTGCTTGCCAAATAAAACTGAGCTGTAACACTGGTCTGTCCATATCTTGAAATTTTTGCTGTGGAGAGACAGAACCAAAGAAATTACAAATTCCCCCAACACTTCTTTTTTTCCATGACCATAATGAAAATCAAGGAAGTCAAACTAATCACTATTATATTGAATCTTTGTCCACTAACTGAAAACTATAGACATAATCCCTACTTTTTCAACCATTTACCATAGTTACTTGGATCATTCATTTTTCCCCCTTTGATCTGGTTTTTATCTTAATTTTTAGATTTCAATGAGTTGAATATATTCCACAGAATTTTTCTCTACTTTGATTTGGTATTTTCACTCTCAAAGTTTAATTATTTGAGGAAGGTGATTTTCTTTATTTTAATCTCAAACAGTGAAGAAAAATAAATGTTTAGTTGTACAGGATGAGTTTTGGAAAGTTTATGAAAGAGAGTTTATATATATATGTGTGTGTGTGTGTGTGTGTGTGTGTGTGTGTAGGGGTATATTTGTTTTTCATTCCCAAAACATAGGAAAGTAAAATAGTAATGGTGTAGGCAGAAGTGAACTAGAAGATATTTAGACACTGATTAGTTTGAATTTCATGAAGAAGAAAGAAAAAAAGTCAGTTATGACAACAGGAATTTTGAATTGATGGAAGTCAGAAAGATATTGTGTAAACAAACTAGAGAGCATTGTTGAACTTGGAAAATCAAGTAGAAATAGATTAACACTCTCCCTATTTCCAACAGAATTTGTGCTATTGTGGAAGACAAGCAAATAAGTTCAAAAGAGGTAATATCTTGTGTATTTTTTAATGATATGATGCCAATTGTCTCAGAGACATACAGAATATAAGTACTTAATATTATGGTTGTTTATTTCACTTTGTTTTAAATATTCGTAATATTTGTCCATTTATTGTTCTTTTTCTTTTTCTTCTAAATTTGCTTGACTAAATTTTGTATTTTGCAATAGTGTTACCATGAACTCTTAAGCCCCCTGTGTCTTTTAAGGGCACACTGCTCTTAGGCTGGCATGTTGGGCAGGGATTCAGTTGGTACCACTGTGAATGTTCTCCCTCAGCTGAACATCAGTAAGGTGACATCTCACTTTGCCAAGCAGTCCATAAGCCATAAATAGGCTCATGTCTATTGTTCTGTCATAGTTATTAATAGCACATTCACTCACTCTCAAAAGTGTCCTGGTTTGGATGATAAATAAAAGAAGTCCAAAATGAGGGCAAGAAGACTGCTGCCAGGAAGTTAAAATAGAGATTTAATAGAAGGGATCCATTCAGAGACAGGCAAGTACATCTTCTGGCCAGAATTAAGGTCATTGGAAAGTAAGAGCATATCTAAAGAAACAGTATTTCAATCAGAGAAGAGTTAGTGAGTAAACTAAGTCTAGAAAAAATAATTGTCACAGATTCTGCTTGTGCAAGCATGACCCAAGTGCAATGATATTGGGTCAGGATATTTCTATAACTGTTTTTGTTTTTGTTTTTTAGGCTATACCATTCAGCATGCAGGATCTGAGGTCCCAGACCAGGTATCAAACTCTTGCCCCCTGCATTGGAAGCATGGAGTTAACCACTGGAATGTCAGGGAAATTCCTGTATAATGTTTTAAGCACCCCAAAGTCCTCATTTTATTATGAACATGTGTGAATATGCCAATCATAGCATGATGACATTAATCATTTGAAATCTACAATTTTATTTCCTGTGCTCTAATAATGTGTCTATCAATCAGTCTTCTGGATTATCTTTTGACTTTTCTTGTAGAGCTATATATACTCATTCTTTTATTTAACTTTTATCTAGCATGTACCCTGTGTCAAGATGTGTAATGGTCAGTGGGGACACCAAGACAGATCATGCTGTCAAAAATCACTGCCATGATGAGAGAGAGAGTGAGAGACTGGAAGAGAGAAAAGGACAAGAGAGAGAGAAAGGTGAGGGGTAGGAAGACAGAGAGAGAACAATAAAATATTATTGTTTAGTGTGACAAACATGAGAGTATGGGAGCATCAAACCATGGGAACTGAGAATAGAGAGAGAAGAAAGTCAAGGAAGGCATCCTAGAGAAGGTGACCTTTAAGTGAAGTTAAGAATATTGTTGTTTAGTCACTACATCATGTCCGATTCTTTTGCATCCCCATGAAGTGTAGCCTGCTGGGCTCCTCTGTCATGGGATTTCCCTAGCAAGGTTACTAGAGTGAGGGGTTAGGAATAAAATGAATGATAACAAGCTGATCAGAGGAAATAAAACATTGTATGTTATAGGTAAAGGAGGACAAAAGAAGCAATTTACATTTGAAAATGCAGTAGCAATGGTTTTATTTTTTGCTTTTTAAAAATATTTAGATTCATTTCTTAGCTGATCTACATAGTCTAGTGAGGTTAACAACTATATTTCTCATGATAAACAAATTGCCTTTTTAGTGTTTTACAGCTTAACCTATGGGACCTTGGCTAGGGGGGAAATACCCTGGATTAGAATTTTATTGATGTAGAGAATTTTATTCTCAAAATGTGAGAAAAGTTAAATATGGATTTAATGGTGAAATTTTGAAAATATATCCACTTTCCTTATGAATAGATCCCTGGCATCCATTCCTATGTCATGGACCTAGAAAATGGGAGGAACAGTAACATACAAAAAAGGAGTTTTAAATATTGGTTCCCATAAGGTGTGGAAGAGAGTCAGAATATTGCAGAAGCTTCATGAAACAGTAAGAAGACAGCTGATAGAATAAGGTTTACCTCTAGAAGAGACAAAATGTTTCTCACCAGACCAAGGATTAACATCAATCACAAATGTCTATGTTACCTACAACAGATTAAGTGGTACCAAGTGATAGGAAAAGATTAGTGGTCCTTAGCAAACCAAGAGAACAACTAAAAATTTGCCAGCTCTAGGCTCGACAGTGAGTAACATCTTAAGAAAGAGAAATCTGAGAGAAATCGAGGGCAGAAGGCAGGTATAAATCTCTGCCCGGCAGCATCATACCTTCTTTACTAATAGCTCATTGACATCTTGGGGAAGAAGAGGTGATGGAGAAGAGGTATGGAAGCCTGAAATTATACCCAACAGTGATCAAAGAACCCTCTAAAAGATAATTTAGAGAATTCCCTGGTGTTTCAGTAGCTAGGACTCTCAGCTTTCACTGCTGAGGGCATTTTGATTGCTGATCAGGTAATTAAGGGACTTCTGTGTAGCTCAGACAGGTAAAGAATCTGCTTGCAATGCAGCAGACCTGGGTTCTATCCCTGGGTTGGGAAGATCCTCTGGAAAAAGGGAATGGCAACCTACTCCAGTATTCTTGCCTGGAGAATCCCATGGACAGAGGACCCTGGAAGGCTACAGCCCATGGGGTCGCAAAGAATCGTACAACAAACTAAGCAACTGAGACTAAGCAACTAACACTACTACTACTAGGTAATTAAGATCCTACAAGCTGTGCCAAAAAAAAAGACTATCTAAATCACAGCAGGGACTTTCCTGGTGGTCCAGTGAGGAATCTGCCTGTCAATGCAAGGGACACAGGTTCGATCCCTGGTCCAGGAAGATCCCACATGCCACGGGGCCACTAAGCCCTTGCACCACAACTACTGAAGCTTGTGTACCTAGAGCCTGTGCTCCCCACTGCAAAGAGAAGCCTTCACCCCATAACTAGGGAGTAGCCCATTCTCACCACAACAAGAGAAAACCCTTGCACAGCCACAAAGACCCAGCATAGCCTAAATAAATAAATATCACAACACAAGGGTCCAAGGATCAATGAACAAGCACATGTCTGCCCCCGCCCATTTCTCATTAAAAACAAGTGAATTACATGAGTTTGTATTCTTATGTCCTTCCATTCTATGAAGCATGGGACGGATGCAGAAATTCCTCCATATGTGATGGTGATAACAGGTTGAAGTGTGGATTGTGGACAGTGGCTGAGCACAGAGCCAGAAGGCTCTGTGGAACTGTTCCACAATTATGGAATTGCTCCATAAGCTGTTGCTACATTAAAAAAAATAAAATAGTAAACAAGGCAAATTTATTACTTTTCACATACAGTAGCATTTTAGACAGTTCTATTGGATTTACCTGGGATTCCTCATGCACCTGAACTCATACCAGCTCTGTTGGGGTGGGAGGGTCCAAAATGTCCTCACTCACATGCCAAAAAATGGGTCAAGGCTGTCAACTGAGTATCTTAATTCTTTTCCACAATGTTTCTCATTTTGCTGCAGGCTAACCTGAACTTCACAGCATGGCGATGTCAGGATTCCAAGAAAGAAGTAAAAGCTGCAACAGTATTTTCACTGCATCCTATGGATCAAGGTTGGCCACAAGACCAGCCTAGATTAAAGAGAGTGGAGAAACTGTCTCTTGAATGGAGGCACAAATTTGTCACCTGGATGGCAAAGGCCTGTGGACACAGGAAAACAGACTTTGGGGAGGTGTTTATTAACTCTCTCCAAGTAAGGAACAAGGCGAGTGCATTACAGAAACTGTGGAGATTTTTAAAAACCTGATGGGGACCATGAAGGATCTGCCATACCCACACACCAAACAAGGGACTGATGAAGCCAAAAATACTGACAAGAACTTCTCTCAAAATGTCAGCAACAGTTGCACCTATGGGACTACAAAATACTGCTTCCCTGTGGGTGACAAGAAGAATCCCAAACCTCCTCTTTAAGCTTAATCTTGTTGAGTAAGTCTGAAATTCTTGCTCATGAGGGCATCAATACTCTCATTCAGGCCATGCTTCCTCCCACCCTTTGTCCATTTCCCCTCACCAATTTCCCCTTCCCCTTCATTCCTTTGCTCTCTCTACTTCTCTCTCTGCCCTCTCCTACTTTTTTCCTGCCCTTCTGAGAGGGTGGATGTGGGGTAGTCACTGCATCACTCTTCAACTGCTCCCTCTGGCCAGCACCTACTAACCTGGATGAGTGACCAACAGGGCAGGGAGAGGCTGGCCTCCCGCCCTGAACATCTCAGTCCTACAGGCTCTCCTTGATGGGAGATTTCTGAGTGATAGAGGTTCACTCCTCATATCCTCTAGTAGCTGAAAGTCTTATTCTCAAAATATTATCATTTTTATTTCCCTGTGTCCAAGAGAAGTCCCCTTGGGAACAGGCGGAAGAGGCAGATATTCCTATATAAACCTGTGGGTCAGAGTTCAACAGACGACTTACAGAGAGCTGGTTTCTGGGCTTGATGCCCCTAGTGGGGAATGGACAGCATGTTCCTCCTTCACTGGCTCTTTCTGGAAGTGTGCAGACTAAAACTTGAATTGCCACCCACAGGGATAGAGTTGAAACCACAATCTCCCTCTTTCTCTTTTTCCCTCTTCTCTCTACCTCTCTCCCTTGGTCCTCACCTATACACTCTGGGCTCTTTCATTCTGCAGACTCTTCATCTATCTCAGTAATTCTGGACAGAGAATTCTGTGAACCTTTTTATCCTCACTCTGGACCTCAAGTAGCTAGTTTTCAGCTCCCAAATTTGTAAGTAAACCTGGAAAACACCTAGGGAATGTCCCAAAACTCCCCTCTGAGTTGGATTCTTGACAACTGAAGAAACTTTAAATTAGAAGATTTTAAAAGGAATAAGCTGACTTTCTGTTGTAATCAAGACTGGCCCCAGGTGACAAGGAGAAGTGCCCATGGACTCGATCCCTTAACTTTAATACCATTTTACAATGATGCAATTATTTTGTAAGCAGTCCCAAAGATGGAGAGATGTCCTGAAGGTGCAGACCTTTAGGAAACTTTATCAAGACTTTGGTCTGAGGAATTCCTATAGTGTGTGTGTAGCCTCTATTCCTGTGTTGCCCCCAAAGGATTTGGAGCCAGACCTTTTCACGGATGCCCACTCAGCCTCCAGCTAGCCATGTGCACACCAAGCTTCAGTCACTGGCCCTGGGTTCTTCCCCTTCAGCATCATTCTCAGTCCCCAGACCCCCATTTTACCCTGTCAAGCAAAAACTCCAAAATCAGAGCCCCCAGTGCTTTCCCTAATGGTAGTCTGATCAAGTTCAAAGTTATCCCACATGGCTTTTACCCCCTCAGGAAGTAGCTGATGGGAATGGAGGGATTACTTGAGTGTAGGTCCCTTTTTTGATGGGGGACCAAGAAATCTGTAAGGAGAGGTTTGGCAGGTTCTCAGAATACTCTGATAAGCTTAGGGATGTATTTTTCAGTCTGAGTTTAACATTTTACTTGATCTGACAAGACATTGTAGTTATTCCTGTTGCACCCCAAATGAAAAGGAGCTTATATTGAGAAAGATCAAAGGAGACATGAATGGCCTATTGGCCACCAATCCACACAACCAAATTTATCAGCCAGGTGAGGATGCAATCCCAGAACATAACCACACTGGGACTATGATGATCACGTAAGCTAGGCTAGGATGACATATTATATTACTTGTTTATCAGAAGGAATGAAAGGTGTATGGTGAAGCCTGTAATTTATAATAAGGTCTGAGAAGTTACACAGGAGAAAGATGAAAACTAGAGTCTTCCTGAGCCAGGTGACAGAGGCATTCAGGAAGGACACCAATACAGACCATGAGTCTGCAGAAGGGAGGTTGTTATGGCCAGGCATGTTATCAGCCAGTTCATTCCTGATTTTCAGAATAGATTTACAAAATCTTGAGGCTGGGCCCCACCCGCCCTGCAGAGGGTAGATGTAGAGGAGGCCTTCAAGGTCTGTAATAGCCAAGAATTAACAGTGGTGGCTAATAAGGATAGGAGGCTAATAAAAAAAAAATGCTGTTATTCACCAGCCACATTCATGGGACCCTGGAGTGCTGAGACCAAACACAGAGCCGAGAAGTTACATGGGCTAGAAACAGTTTGTCTTCTGTCAGAAGGAGGGCACTGGAACATGGGGGGATATCCAGAGTGCCTTCCTGTGGAATGCCCACAAGATAACCCCAACTGGCCCCAGTTCCTCTTGAATCTCTAGGGTGAGAGGTTCCCTGCACACAGATTGATGGAGCCTCAGTGTCTGTCTGGCTTCAGATACTACTCAATCCACCCTCATCACATGGCAGAGCCTCCACTCACCCTCGACGTGGCATGTAGGAGAAGGACACTGGAACCACCTACTCTGCTGTGACTTGGCTGGCTACCCCCTCGTCAACCATTAGTACTGTGAAGGGAGCTAATGGACAGCCAAAGGTAAGGCAAATTACATCTTCCCTTGCCTGCATGGTTGGTTCCATTATTATTATTATTATTACTATCATTATTATTACTGAAGTACAGTTGATCTGGGGACTTCCTACGGGGTGCAGTGGTAAAGAATCCACCTTCCAGTGCAGGAGACGCAAGAGACATAGGTTCAATACCTGGGTCGGGAAGCTCTCCTGGGGTAAGAAATGGCAACCTGCTCCAGAATTCTTGCCTGGAAAGTTCTATGAACAGAGGAACCTGGTGGGCTACAGTCCATTTGGTTGCAAAGAGTCGGACACAACTAAGTGACTGAGCACAGCAGACACATAGTTTATTTACAGTTTTGTTTTAATTTTTATTGTACAGCAAAGTGGCTAGTTATATGTTGTGTGTATACACACACACACACACACACACACACACATATATTCTTCCTCATATTCTTTTCCATTAGGGTTTACTACAAAATATTGAATATAGTCCCCTGTGCTATATAGTAGGACTTTATTTATTTTATATATAGTAGTTTATATATATTGGAGAAGGAAATGGCAACCCACTCCAGTGTTCTTGCCTGGAGAATCCCAGGGACGGGGGAGCCTGATGGGCTGCCGTCTATGGGGTCGCACAGAGTCGGACATGACTGAAGTGACTTAGCAGCAGCAGTTTATGTATGCTAAGTCGCTTCAGTCATGTCCCACTCTATGCAACCTCATAGACGGCAGCCCACCAGGCTCCCCTGTCCCTAGGATTCTCCAGGCAAGAACCCTGGAGTGGGTTGCCATTTCCTTCTCCAATGCATGAAAGTGAAAAGTGAAAGTGAAGTCTCTCAGTTATGTCCGACCCTCAGCGACCCCATGGACTGCAGCCTACCAGGCTCCTCCATTCATGGGATTTTCCAGGCAAGAGTACTGGAGGGGGTGCCATTGCCTTCTCTGTGTTTGTATATGCTAATCCCAAATTTCTAATTTATCCCTCCTCCACCCTCTTTACCCTTTGGTAACCCTAAGTTTGTTTTCTATGTCTGGGAGTCTGTTTCTGTTTCATAAATAAGTTCATTTGTATCATACAAGGAATATCATATAATATGTCTTTGTCTGACTTACTTCACTTAGTATATGATAATCTCTAGGTCCATCTGTGTTGCTGCAAATGGCATTATTTCATTCTTTTTAATGGCTGAGCAGTATTCCGTTGTGGTGTGTGTGTATAGTGTATATATATTGCATCTTTATCCATTCATCTGTTGATGGACCACTTTTGTCTCTTGGCTCTTGTAAATAGTGATGCTATGAATATTGAGGTGTATGCATTTTTTCAAATTAGTTTTCCCTAGATATATTCTCAGGAGTAGGATTGCTACATGATATGACAACTCTATTTTTAGTTTTTTAAGGAACTTCCATACTGTTTTCTATAGTGACTGCACAAATTTACATTCCTTCCAACCACTTAGGAGAGTTTCCTTTTCTTCACAGAAATCATATTTGTTATTATTACTCACAGCTTTTTGAATATGCCAGAATGACCTGTCTCACTCCTTGGAAGATATTTGCTAAATAAATTAGGAGTTAGTATATTCTTAGGAAAAGGTGAAATCCAAAAATGAAGAGAATTCAGAGAACACATCTATTAGTAGCCCCAGATGACTTAACTGCTGGTCATCAAAATAGTCCCCAAGAAATTAGAGAACAGGTGGGTCCTGTAGTTTGGGACACCTCAGCACCAGGACAGAAAAATGTATACCCCCAAAAGAAATAAGATTAAAATCTAGGGTAAAATACTCTGGGAAGGGACAATAATGCTTAAAGGCCTAGGGAGATTCAAACACTGCTTACTAAATTCCTAAAAAACCTAGTCATTAGACTCTGCCAATCCCTGGGTAACACCTCAATTCCCCCCTATTCAAAATCTGACAGGAAGTATTGGTTTGACAAGACTTAGGAGCGGTAAGTGAGGCAGGCATCTATCCACCCAGTGGTACCAAACCCATAACCATATTCACCCAAATGTCACAGAGGGACCCTGACACTCTGAAGCCTACTCCATGTATTTGGACAGTGCTTCCACTGGCTTGTAGGATAGCACCCATCTTTTTGGAAATGCCTTAGCAAGGGAACTGAGTCTTGCAAAGGGAATTCTGCTACACTACATCGTTGATTTATTGATAAATAGTGAAACAAAGCAAGATTTGCGTCAAAATACTTTTAAGGCCTTATATTTTTTGGAAGAAGAGGAATGTAAAGTCTGCCCAACTAGGCTCAGATCTCACAGCAATGGGTTATTTAGGATTCGTTTTAACCCAGGAGCAGAATCCTGGGCCAAGGATAGAAAGTAATCTGTTTGTGCATTACCGCCTCCAACCACAAGGTGGCAACTCTGAGGCTTTCTCAGGATCTGGCATCATATTAAGCAATCAGCCCCCACACCCACTCAAGGGTGGAGCAAGGGAGCATGCTACTGTTTCCACTCCCTTGTGCTGCAACACGGTTCCCACAGCCTTGTCTGAATGTCTTGTCTGGCCTTGTATTAATGTTTATTGATGAAATTGTCCAAGAACCTGGTGGGTAACACAACCACTTGTATATGTATATTAGAATGTATTCTCTTCCATCATTTTCATAATTACCTTATAGTCTTCTCCTTACAACTTACTTTAAAACTCTATATTAGATTTTTGAACTTACATAAAATGTTTCATACTTGATGATTTTAAAATCACACTGTGCCTTTTTGGTCACAAGACAATCCAGAGCAGAGAACAATTTAAAGATACCATGAACGGTTTCTACTTTCAAAGTTAATTGTTTAAGCAGGAGGTTTTATCTCTATTACAGATAGTTCAAAAATTGAAAGCTGTTTGCATTTCCCACTAGAGAGGTCAAGTTTATATTCACAAGAACATCTCAGATTAAGAAATAGACCAAAGCTGAAGAAAGAATTAACCTGGAAAATAGAAATTTGTTCAAAAGCACACTTTGTGATTTATTTTTTCTATTAGGTGAGCCTTAGCCTTTTAAAAAAGGGGGTGCAAAGTCAGCCTGAACACACACTCTCCCAAGCCAACTCTGCTGCTCTGCATTTTACACACACTCACACAAACACACGACCCACTGATTTCCCCAAGGTCTCTCTGATATAAAGGCAATTTTCTTCCTTTTCCCTCATGAAGTTTGTATTTTCCAACTGCTGTGAAACCATGCATTCAGTATAGCTCTTTTCATTTCTTTTTCAATTACCTAAAAGAAATCTCCATGTTTTAAGTGAATTTAGGAATGTATCATCATAGCTCTAATAAAATAGATATCTTGTACTGACTCCACTTCTTATAGTTAAGTTTGTAATTGATAAGCCAATATATTTACATTGAAACTGATTCTCAGATACTGGCAGTTCTATATAATTTTACTTATATTTACTCTGAATGTCATTTGTTTGTGCACAGATTCATCACCAACCTTAATGTAGTATTTACAAATAACTTCTGAGGTGATAATATTTTGCTAATAAATTCTCTTTTTAATCACATTAAGTATAGTAACATTTAATATAATTAATAGTGTTTACTGGGCTGTTTACATTTGTTGTGTAAGAAAATACTCTAGGTTTCTTTTCATGTTTTGTGAAGAAAAATATTTCAATTACATTCAGAATTCATATATTACAATATTTTATTTAAATAATTACATCATCTTTACATTCTGGCCCTGGATGATGATTCCAAAGTGAGTATCACTAGTTTAAAAACAAAATATAATTTTGATTATACAATTAGAAGTTGGACATTGACTGCAAATAGTAATTTACATGTGAAGAGTAATGCTAACATGCTAGTGTTTGTTGTTTTGATTTTTTTAAATCAAGTAACTTGAAATCTGTGTGCATTTTTTTCTCACATGAGGAAATCAACAACTCTTGAGTAGGATAATAATCTGATTAGGGTGGCACTAGTGGTAAAGAACCCACCTGCCAATGCAGGAGACATAAGGGACTTAGATTTGATTCTTGGGTCAGGAAGATAACCTGGGAGGAAATGGCAACCCACTCCAGTATTCTGGCCTGGAGAATCCCACAGAAGAGGAGCCTGGCAGGCTACAGTCCACAGGATCACAAAGAGTCGGATGTGACTGTAGTGACCTAGCACAGCAAGCAAAGCAAAGGAACCTAATTTAATCTAAAGGGTCCAGGAAGGATCTCTGGAGGAAGTGTAGAAGATAAAATGTGAATAGTGAGGAAGAATTTTTTCAGGCAGAGAAAAATCATTTTAAAGAAACTAGAGGAAGATATTGTATAGCATATTCTGAAGTATGTTCAGAGCTCAGCTTGCCATGGGTGGAGAAAAGGAATGAGGTGTTTCAGAAGATGGAAGTTAGATGCTAGCAAGAGATAAAGACAGAGATTAAACAATATATGGACCTAATATAAGTCATTCTTAACCAGTTTGTCATGTAGAGTCAGTGAAAGTCTTAAAGTGGGGAGATGGAATATATAAACTGATATTTAGAAAGAAAGAGCATTCTGGTTCAGTGGTGTCTTAGCCTATTCAGTTTGTTGTAACAGAACTCCCTAGACTGGGTGGCTTAAGAACAGAAACATTTCTCACAGTTCCTAATTCTGTGAAGTCCATGATCAAGGTGCTGTCAGATTCAGTGTTTGGTGAAGACTTGTTTCCTGGTTTAGAGATGGATATCTTCTAGCTAAAAATTAGAACTTCAGGGCACCATCCCATCTTGTGAGGGCTCCACTGACATGATCTAATCACCCCAGGATGGCCTTACCTTCAAAAGCCATCACATGGAAGATTAGCTTTTTAACCTATGAATTTGGAAAGGGACACAAACATTCAAGCTACAGAAAATAGCTAGGGAAATTCTTGGACCTAGAATCCAGGATGACATTGTCCTTTTTTCCAGGATATATGTTATTTCTTCACTTCTTCACTGAGTAAAAATCTCAAGATTTCCTGAGATATGTATCACTCATATGATATTTTCCAAATAATATTTTTCTCAATATAATTTAGATGCTGTGTGATATATAGATTCTGACAGCTTTTTTGAGGTATAATTGAAAAACAATAAACTGAACAGGTTTAAAGGGTACGATTTGACAAGTTTTGACATACGTTAACACTTGCAAAACATCAGCACAAACAAAATATGATCATATCCTCCAGAAAAACGTATTGATGGTATAAAAGTTTGGAGAACAGATACCCTGGTTCTGTTGCTGATCTTAGGGAGAAAACATTCATTCTTTCACCATTAACTTTGATATTAGCTGTAAGTTTTTTGTAAAAGTAAATGTTACCAAGTTGAACAACAATCTGGGATTCACTTCCCCTTACTACTGAACAACTATTGTAAACAAATTACATAGAAACATATTTATCTAAAATAGTGCATATTTTATATTTTGTGGGCCACACATGGTATCTGTCTCAAATTCTTCATTTGTGTGTATTTTGTTTATTTATATATCTTTAATATCAAAAAATCCATTTAGCTCAAAATTAATATCAAAATAGATCACAGGTCAGATATGGCTCACAGGTTGTAGATGCTGAATACAGCTCTAACCAAGCACCTGAATTGTGATTTTCCTGTCTCATCTGTTGGAAACAGCTGCCCTGTGTGAACTTTATATATTATTTCTTCTAATTCTCTTTGGTGATTTTTTCTCTACCCTTCGCTAGTTTCCTCATATACATTTTTTCATTAGTACTCAGCTGAATAATTGAAAAGCACCCTTTGTAAACATCTCTAATTTTCTTTCTGTGTGTGATTTTCTAATTTTTAGAACTCTGTCCTGTGAACTCTACCTGTGTTGGCATCTCCAAACTCTCAGTTCCAACTTCTCGACTCTGGGAGACTGTTGGGTTCTATCTACTCAGTTGCCACTCCCTGGGCCACAATCTTTTATCCTTCTTTAGGCAATAAGCTAGGGAAATAATACAATTCACTTTTGCTGTTTCCCTTCACTCAGTTTTCACTGTCATCTGCTTTTGATCTGCTTTTCAAGATCTTGAGTGTCATTATTTCATATGTTTTACCTATGTCTTTAAAGTGGGCAGGAAAATCTGATCCCTATTACTTCAGTTTTCCAGAAGCAGAAGTATAGTATTATAGATCTTGATATAGAATTTAATGAGTTTAGACACACAAACACACATATATATATATATCATATATGTCTGTATATATCATATATATATATCCATATATATATAAACCTATGTAACTGCAACCTAAATAAAAATACAGATCATTTATATTGTGATGTAAAATTTCTCCTTGACTCCTTCCAGTTAATCTCACCTCCATTAGAAGAAAGTGTTTACATAAATTATTTTGCATGATTCTGTATGGGATTTTGTCTATTTTCCATAGTTATTTACTTATTTAATCATAAATTTATTTCATTTAGATGCATAAATTTTATTTAATACTTGGCATTATAATCCAATACTATTTTATTTACTTTGTTGTTCAACTTGTTCCAGTTTTGCTACTGGGGGCTCTTTTGACTTGCTTTTGTGTCCTTTGACACGCTGTGATCATTGCCCTTTTTTCCCTTTTGTTATTGCTGTTGTTTTCTCAACAACAATAAGTGTCTTTACTTTTTGGCACTCCAATATGCTTCCCAGTTTACCTTGTATATTCTTTGATCTAGTCCTAGAATCAGCCATTTCACCAACAATCCCTAGTTAATTTATTGGATAATGATATTAAAACCAAGATCTGGTCTCTAATAATGTGCTCATTATCATTACAGTGCCTTATTTTCTAAATCTCTTAGATGGCAAATCTTGGAAATATGTGTGCATATTAAAGTAGAGTGAAAGTGAAAGTTGCTTAGCCATGTCCGACTCTTGAGACCCCATGGGCTATACAGTCCATGGAATTCTCCAGGCCAGAGTACTGGAGTGGGTACCTGTTCCATTCTCCAGGGGATCTTCCCAATCCAGGGATTGAACACAGGTCTCCTGCATTGCAGGTGAATTCTTTACCAGCTGAGCCACCCAGGAAGCCCAAGAATACTGGAGTGGGTAGCCTATCCCTTCTCCATCAGATCTTCCCAACCCAGGAATCAAACCAGGGTCTCCTGTATATTGCAATCAGATTCTTTAGCATCTGAGCTATGAGGGAAAATCTATGTATACTAAACTGTGTAAATAATATACATAAGCATAAATACGTCTTTACTGATCCTTCTTTATATGTATTAAGCTAAACATGCTACTGATGTCTCCAATTCGAATCTATCCACCACAGAGATCATTCTAGCCCTTTGCGTCTATGAATAGCAAGGAGAGACAAAAAAGCCTTCCTGAGTGATCAATGCAAAAAAATAGAGGTAAACAATAGAATGGGAAAGAATAGCCATCTCTTCAAGAAAATTAGAGATACTAAGGGAATATTTCATGCAATGATAGGCCCAATAAAGGACAGAAGGTATGGACATAACAGAAGCAGAAGATATTAAGAAGAGGAAGCAAGAATACACAGAAGAACTGTACAAAAAAGATCTTCATGACACAGATAACCACGATGGTGTGATCACTCATCTAGAGGCAGACATCTCGGAATGTGAAGTCAAGCGGGCCTTAGGAAACATCATTACGAATAAAGCTAGTGGAGGTGATGGAATTCCAGCTGAGTTATTTCAAGTCGTAGAAGATGATGATCTGAAAGTGCCGCAAATTGTCAGCAAATTTGGAAAATTCAGTTATGGCCACAGGACTGGAAAAGGTCAGTTTTCATTCCAATCCCAAAGAAAGGAGTGCCAAGGAATGTTCAAACTGCTGCACAACGGCATTCATCTCACACGCTAGCAAAGCAATGCTCAAAATTCTCCAAGCTAGGCTTCAGCAATATGTGAACCAAGAACTTCCAGTTGTTCAAGCTGGATTTAGAAAAGACAGAGGAACCAGAGATAATTGCCAACATGTGTTGATCATAGAAAAAGCAAGAGCATTCCAGAGAAATATCTACTTCTGTTTCATTGACTATGCTAAAGACTTTGATTGTTTGGATCAAAACAAACTGTGGAAAATTTTTCAAGAGATGGGAGTACCAGACCACCTTACCTACCTCCTGAGATATCTGTATGCAGGTCAAGAAGCAACAGTGAGAACGGGACATGGAACAATGGACTGGTTCCAAACTGGGAAAGGAGAACATCAAGGCTGTATATTGTCACCCTACTTAATAACTTAAATGCAGAGCACATCATGAAAAATGATGAAGCACAGGCTGGAATCAAGATTGCAAGGAGAAATTTCAATAATCTCAGATATGCAGATGACAACACCCTTGTGGCAGAAAGCAAAGAACAACTAAAGAGCCTCTTAATGAAAGTGAAAGAGGAGAGTGAAAAAGCTGGCTTAAAACTCAGCATTCAAAAGAATAAGATCATGGCATCTGTTCCCATCACTTCGTCACATAGATGGGGAAACAATGGAAACAGTGATGAACTTTATTTTCTTGGGCTCCAAAATCACTGCAGATAGTGACTGCAGCCCTGTGAAGTTTAAAGAGATTTGTTCCTTGGAAAAAAAGCTATGACCAACCTAGGCAGCATACTAAAAAGCAGAGGCATTACTTTGCTGGCAAAGCTGGCAAAGCTATGGTTTTACCAGTAGTCCTGTATGGATGTGCGAGTTGGACCATAAAGAAAGCTGAGCACCGAAGAACTGATGCTTTTGAACTTTGGTGTTGGAGAAGACTCTTGAGAGTCCCTAGGACTGCAAGGAGATCAAACAATTCAGTCCTAAAGGAAATCAGTACTGAATACACATTGGAATGGTTGATGCTGAAGCTGAAGCTTCAATACTTTGGCCACCTGATGTGAAGAACTGACTCATTAGAAAAGACTCTGATGCTAGGAAAGGTTGAAGGCAGGAGGATAAGGGGCTAACAGAGGATGAGATTGTTGGATGTCATCACTGACTTGATGGACATGAATTTGAGGAAGTTTGGGGAGCCGGTGATGGACAGGGAAGAGGCGTGCTGCCGTTTGGGGTCACAAAGAGTCAGATATGACTGAGCAACTGAACTGAACTGAACAACAATAATCAGTCTCCAACAATAATCAGTCTGATTCACAACATCCAAAATCCACTTACTTCCTCACTTACACGTGCAGTGGTTTCAGGATTGTTAACTAGTACTCCAACAAGTACCCCAATGTTACTTTCAATGAGAGGTAAAATCCAAAACTTCACCAGCTAGAATGAAGTGAAGTGAAGTCGCTCAGTCGTGTCCGACTCTTGTGACCCCATGGACTGTAGCCCTCCAGGCTCCTCTGTCCATGGGATTCTCCAGGCAAAAATACTGGAGTGGGTTACCATTTCATTCTCCAGGGTATCTTCCCAGGGATCGAACCCGGGTCTCCTGCACTGGAGGCAGACGCTTTAACCTCTTTTGTATAATTCCTTTTCCTTTAATCTTACAGAATCCAATCATTTCCAAAGTCACATAAATGAGCAAGTTTTTACCAAACCCTGTGAAGTTATTTCATTCATTAAAACAGATTCTTTTGTCAGAGTCTGTGTTCCATCTTGGGACTGCAGACCGAATTAATGATTTATTTAAAGCCTTTATATATTAAGATGTACTCTTTGTAGTATAAAGTTCTATGCGTTTTGACAAACGCATGATCATGATACATGGTCAGGTTAATTTTACCCCCCTAAAGAATCCTCAGTGTTTGTTTAATTCTTCCCTTTGCCAAGTACCCAACAAGCACTGTTCTGTGTATTATCTCTAAAGTTTTGTCTTTTCCAAAATTCCATACAAATATGCATATCATATGATACTATAAAATGTGTAGCTTTTAAGCTTGGCTTCTTTTGCATAGCAATGTGCATTTAAAATATTCTCATTATTTTATGTGATTGGATATTTCACTCCTCTTTATTACTGAGTAATATTCCATTGTATGAAAGTATTGTTTGTCTATACTCCCAACTATTGAAGTGCATCTTGGCTGCTTCTAGGTTTTAGTGATTATAAACAGAGCTGCTATAAATATTTGTGTTCAGATTTATGTTTGGACATAAATTTTAAAATCAGTAGGGTAAATACTCAGCAGTGTGATTGCTGGATTGTATGGTAAAACTATGCTTATCTTTGCAAGAAACTATTGAACTCTCTTCCACAGTAACTCGAGCACTTTGTATTCTCACCAGCAATAAATGAGAATATCCATTGCTCTTCGTCTAAATCAACTAAAAATTACTTTTGATTGCTATTGAATTTTAAATAAATAAGAAGCATACGGTATGTACTGTTTTGTGTCCTTTTTTCCCCCTCGCTTTAGAGTTCAATCATGTTTTTGCATATCAGAAGTTTTTTTTTTAATTAGTTTGAAACATTCTATTGTATAAATATACCAGACCTGGTTTATCTATCCTCTTACTGATAGATATTTGCATTCTTTCCAGGTTTGAACTATTCTGAATGAAACTGCTATAAACATTCTTATCCAAGTATTTATATGAACATTTTATACTTTTGTTTGTCTTATACTAATGTGTAATATTACTGGATCATAGGGTAATGTGTGTTTAAGTGTTTAAGAAATTTCCAAAAACTGATTTACTGAAGGAGTAAGTCTCTTACAGCTCTACCAACAAATTTTGAATGTTAGGTTCTCCAACATCACACTATAATTTGGTTTCTCAACATTTTAATTCTTTTAACTGTAGCTATTTTTATGAGTGTGATGTAGTAAATTTTTAATTTCTGGACAAAAATGGATGATTTTCATGTACTTAGTCATTTTTATATTTTATTTATGATGTATGTATTTGATACCTTTACTTGTTCTTTTCTTTATCTAATTTTTGTTACTGATTTCTGAAGTCCTTTATATATTCTTCATATAAGAACTTGAATGATTTATAATTATTTTGCATATTTTACTCATAATCTGAGGTTGGTCTTCTCATTTTTCATTAGTATCTTTTAATAAGCAGAAAACATTAATTTTGATAAAGCAGCATTAATATTTTCTTTTACATATAGTTACTATTATGTTTGTCCTCTCAAATATAATCTTATATTTTATCTTAGAACCTTCATAATTTTAGGTTTAATGCTTAGGTTTGTGATAAATCTGTAATTAATTGTTGTGTTTGGAGTGAGTTAAGGTTTGACAGATTTTTAATATGGAATTCTAGTGATTCTAACATCGATTTAAAGAAATTCTTTTACTCCTCAAATTAACTCAGAAAATTGGTCCAAAATTAAGTTTAGATCTACTTCAAGGTTCTCAATTCTGTCTAGTTCATTCACTTGTTTATCCTTATGCCAATATCACATTATCTAAATTACTATAGTTTTATGTTACATCTTAAAAATTCTTCAATTTTAGTGTAAAGGAGTTTATAACACTCCTGTATTAACTTCATTGTATAAAAATCTAGCTATATTTTTATTTGTTTATTTATTTTTAGCAATATTTTTAAATCATGTATGTTCTTTCTTTGTTTTCTTGCTTGGTTTTAATTGACATATTTTATGTTTTGTCAAAGAATTTGCTCTTGGTTTTTAAATATTTTCCTAATGATTATTCATTTCTCATGTCCTCAATTCCAGTGTTATATCTCTTATTTTTAATTTTTTGGATATTATTTGCCCTTTTCCCCTTGCTTCTTAATGTAAATAGATCATAAGTTTATTTATAATGTAAGCAATTAAAATTGCAATCTTCCATAAAAGACTTTTTTAGATTTGTCCCAAAGACTTTGACATTTTGTTTTCATTTCCTTTGAATATAAAATATATTCTAATTTCTCTTGTGTTTCCTTCTTTAGCTTATGGATTATTTATACCTGTTAGTTAATTTTTAATTATTTCAGATTTTCTAGGTAATTGTCATTGATTTTTATTGGTCCTCTTGATTTCTAATTTAATACTCTTGTGATCAGAGATTACATACTTTTCATCTTATCAAAAAAAATTTAAGACCCAGCATAGAATCTATTTTAGTGACTGCTCAATATGCACATTTAAAAGAACATGAATTTTGCAACTTCTGCATGTAGTGTTAACAAAAAGGTCAAATGGATTGATAATGTTCACGTTTTCTATGTCTTTACTGATTTATTTATTTGTTCTGTGAGTTACCAGAAGAGGGCATTAAAATGAAGATTTTAGCTATGATATGCTTTTCAGTTAGATTATTTTCAGCTGTCATTATGGCCTAAATTTCTCTATTTTTCCCCTTAGTTCTAAGATCTGATAATATATACACGTTGTATATTATTGTAATACCCACCTTTTTCTTTGTAATATTCCTGTTTTGAGGGATTTCCCTAGTGGCTCAGAAGTAAAGAATCTGCCTGTCAGTGCAGGAGACCTGTATTCAATCTCTGGGTCAAGAAGATCCTCTGGAGGAGGGCATGACAACCGACTCCAGTGTTCTTGCCTGGAGAATCCCACGGATAGAGGAGCCTGGAGGGCTATAGTCCATAGGGTCACAGAGTCAGATATGACTAAAGTGACTGAGCAAGCATGCACATGCATTCCTGTTTTGAATCCTATTATCTGACAATAACATAGCCTCATCAATTTTTAATGTTATATAGTGTATATAATCAGAGAAGGCAATGGCACCCCACTCCAGTATCCCATGGATGGAGGAGCCTGGTGGGCTACAGTCCATGGAGTCGCTAAGAGTCGGACACGACTGAGCAACTTCCCTTTCACATTTCACTTTCATGCATTGGAGAAGGAAATGGCAACCCACTTCAGTATTCTTGCCTGGAGAATCCCAGGGATGGGGGATCCTGGTGGGCTTCCGTCTATGGGGTCGCACAGAGTCGGACACGACTGAAGCGACTTAGCAGCAGCAGCAGCAGCAGTGTATATAATGTAAGGGTTTCCCAGGTGGCTCAATGGTGAAGAATTGCCCTGCCCAGCAGGAGATAAATATTTAATTCCTGGGTTGGGAAGATCCCCTGGAGGAGGGGATCTTCAACCCACTCCAGTATTCTTGCCTGGGAAATTCCATGGAAAGAGGAGACTGGTAGGCTACATACAGTCCATGGGGTTGCAATGAGTTGGACAAGACTTAGCAACTAAACCACCATCAACACCACAATATATAAGTATGTATGATACGTATGTATTATATATAGTACATATATCCTATGTACGCTATGTACTTTATATTTCTCTTTAGTTTCAATTGACCCAATATTTATGTTGGGTTACTTATTGAAAAAAAAAAAAAAAAAAAAACTTGAGGATTGCTTGTATATATCATGATAAACTTTGTTGTTAAGTGGAAAATTTAATTATGCTGGTATTATCAGACACCTTCCATGAAAATTCCTTAGCTTGCAGCCATATGCAGTTTCAAGTCACAGTTGTATCACAAGAGTCTAAAAAAGTAGTTAGTAATCAAAGTAAAGATGGGCTCGATAAAGGACAGAAATGGTATGGACCTAACAGAAGCAGAAGAGATTAAGAAAAGGTGGCAAGAATACACAGAAGAATTGTACAAAAAAGAGTTTCACAACCAAGATAATCACAATGGTGTGATCACTCACCTAGAGCCAGACATCCTGGAATATGAAGTCAAGTGGGCCTTAGAAACAACACTACAAACAAAGCTAGTGGAGGTGATGGAATTCCAGTTGAGCTATTTCAAATCCTGAAAGATGATTCTGTGAAAGTGCTACGGTCAATACACCAGCAAATTTGGAAAACTCAGCAGTGGCCACAGGACTGGAAAAGGTCAGTTTTCATTCCTATCCCAAAGAAAGGCAATGCCAAAGAATGTTCAAACTACCACACAGTTGCACTCATCTCACAAGCTAGTAAAGTAATGCTCAAAATTCTCCAAGCCAAGCTTCAGCAATAAGTGAACCACAAAATTCCAGATGTTCAAGCTGGTTTTATAAAAGGCAGAGGAACCAGAGATCAAATTGCCAACATCCGCTGGATCATCGAAAAAGCAAGAGAATTCCAGAAAAACATCTATTTCTGCCTTATTGACTATGCCAAAGCCTTTGACTGTGTGGATCACAATAAACTGTGGAAAATTCTGAAAGAGATAAGAATACCAGACCACCTGACCTGCCTCTTGAGAAAACTATATGCAGGTCAGGAAGCAACAGTTAGAACAGGACATGGAACAACAGACTGGTTCCAAATAGGAAAAGGAGTACGTCAAGGCTGTATATTGTCACCCTGCTTGTTTAACTTATATGCAGAGTACATCATGAGAAATGCTGGGCTGGAAGAAGCACAAGCTGGAATCAAGATTGCTGGCTGAAATATCAATAACCTCGGCTATGCAGATGACACCACCCTTATGGCAGAAAGTGAAGAGGAACTCAAAAGCCTCTTGATGAAAATGAAAGAGGAGAGTGAAAAAGTTGGCTTAAAGCTCAACATTCAGAAGACGAAGATCATGGCATCTGGTCCCATCACTTCATGGGAAATAGATGGGAAAAGGGTGGAAACAGTGTCAGACGTTATTTTTTTGCGCTCCAAAATCACTGCAGATGGTGACTGCAGCCATGAAATTAAAAGACACTTACTCCTTGGAAGGAAAGTTATGACCAACCTAGATAGCATATTGAAAAGCAGAAATATTACTTTGCCAACAAAGGTCCGTCTAGTCAAGGCTATGGTTTTTCCAGTATCATGTATGGAAGTGAGAGTTGAACTGTGAAGAGAGCTGAGGGCCAAAGAATTGATACTTTTGAACTGTGGTGTTGACTCACTGGAAAAGACCCTGATGCTGGGAGAGATTGGGGGCAGGAGGAGAAGGGGATGACCAAGGATAAGATGGCTGGATGGCATCACTGACTCGATGGACATGAATTTGAGTAAACTCCGGGAGTTGGTGATGGACAGGGAGGCCTGGCGTGCTGTGATTCATGGGGTCACAAAGAGTCAGATATGATTGAGTGACTGAACTGAACTGAATCGAAATAGATCTCCACTTGAATGAAATCTGAAGTTTGTCTTCTAGAATCAGAATAGAGGTCTTTCTGACCATCAACTAATTTCTTGGTGCTGATATTCAAACAACTTTTTTCCACATAGTAATATACCTTCTTATTAATGTCCCATCATAACATCCCTTGACAGTTTTCCATCTATACGATATGGCTTACAAAATCATCTTTAGTAAAAAAATTTAATCTCTTGTATGAATTTTTAATATTAAATAAAGCAATAGTCATAAAGTATTTTTTCATTACATATAAATTACAATGTACTAACAGTTAATTCTTAATAAATATACAAGTGATTTGAAGAAATTATAAGACAATATATTTTGTGGCATGTGAACAAGAGAACAATTGCTTTTACACATTTGACACTGTTGATACATGGCACTGTAATATTTAATATAAGAGTTTTGTCATAACTCACTCTGTTTTATTTTCTGATAAATTTGTAATTGATTAAACAACTTCATTAATGCCCTAGCAATAGTATAACATGAGAATTTGAATCATCTTTTAATGCTTTTCTGTAAGCAATATAAGTAATGCCTCTTTAACTCTATAGTGCCTGTTTGACTTTAAGAGAAATTAATTATAATCCATATTCTTAAAATGGAATTATTCTGAGTTTGTCATGACAAACTATACAGTTTGTCTTACCTGCTTTCTTGCTCTGTCATACCTGATAGCTAAAATAAAATATTTGATGGCTTCAATATACTTCATAAAATATTTTATAATGGGCAATACTTCAGCTATAGGAAATTAAAAATTGTCAACTTTTTGACAATGAAATCTAGTTCTCAAATCCCAGGAAATCTAATTCTCAAATACTCATCAGTATATTTTTTTTTCTAACTCCCTGAGCAGAGTCTTTCACTTTTACCAGAATATACACATTTTCATTCTATATTTTTCCTGTTTAAGATTATGATGCCACTCTACATTATAATGTTTAATGACTATATTTATCACCATATTTATATGTCATTAAATAATTTTGGGTCATTTACCTATTTCTGTGGAAGGAAATTAAAATTCTACACAATGATCACCATTATTATGCATTAAAAACAATTTGAAATTACCATAATTCACATAAGTCAAAACTGACTGTAAATTCTTTCCTGAATACAAGTATGTAGCAAATATTCAAACTTTTAAAACTTTTGTTGTTAAATATATTAAAAAGTTTATGGAAACTAATAATTAAAATTTTACCATATTTTGAAATTAATGTAAACTTTTAATTGCATTTCCTATGAAGCAGCTAAACTACTGAAGCGCTACTGAGAAACACCAAGAATTGAATTTTAATAAGGGTTTTTAAAGAATTCATTTCAGAGTAATGGCTCTAAATTTTTCATTGATTAAACACCTGAGAGTATTGCCATGTAAAATGTTTTCCCATGAATAGTTTTTTTTTTTCAGCTTTATACAAGAGAGTTTGTGTACAAATTTCTCTGATCTAATTGTAATTTTCTTTCTCCAACCCAGTTGTGTCATGGATTTAGATGGTCATCATGGTTTAAAGAGTTATTGTATTTTGAAGATTAAGGTTAACATTTTCATTGGTCTGCCTTTTTTTATGGTATTCTTTTGAGATATGCCTTGGATTATTCTCTTAAAGAAGAGAAAGCTGGAAAACAAAGGTACTCCCTGAAAACTTCTGAGAGTTTTATGCTAAGTAAGTTTAAAATGATTTATAGATTTGTCATGTAAGCTCTGGTGTTTATATGTGTTCATTCATATGTTATTTATGATTTATTCACATATATTTACAAATAAGTAGCTGCCCAAACCCAGTTTAAATATGTTCACATTCATATATTTTATTTGTTTTATTTCATAATTTGTTGTTCCAAAATACTGAATTTTAGAAATTTATTGCAGTAGATTTCTAGGGAAATAACCTTATTACTATATTTATTAAATTCAAAATTCATTTTTTAATAATCTACTATGATGTCACTTATATTTGAGATGCATAATAATGATATTCTTCACCAATTACTGACCAGATCAATGTTAATTATTCTCAAGTGTAGATTTATGGTTCATAGAGAATTTGGACCATCTTGATAGAACTTAAAGTATTGCTCACAATATTGCATTTGATCTGGTATCTACAAATGGGAAAGGTAAATATGAAGAGGGTGAATAGAAGTTCCCCACAGATGAAGCTTAATTTTCTGCTTATACTTCTTTTAAATCATTTGTTAAATCATTTAAGTTTACTTGACACATCAGGTAAACTAAATCTAGTGTCCTGTGATTTAATCACTCAACTAAGTTGAAACATTTGAGAAATTTTGTTTATGTAAGCACGACAAAAGCCATAGAAAAGCTTAAGAACTTGAAACTTGTAAATAAAGATGATGCCTGACACCTTCTGGCATGAAAACGAGACTGAGAATAAACAGATGTGACAGTTGTTTTACCTCAAAGGAGAACATATGCGTAAGAGAAAGGATTTTAGCAAAGCTGAACCATAGAAAATGGAGATTCCCAAAATAAGTTAAAATCTGTGTCCCTTAAGCCGTCTCCCAGGAGATGACCTGCTGTCTGCTAGTAGAACTCTATCTCTTCTGAGGCAGGCACACAGAGTGGAGATCTCTGATGAAGTCTGAGGAAAAGATAACCTGATACTCCAAACTGCTCAGATTTACAAAACTCAGTACCTGTAATCTGAGTTTTGTATCAACAGCAAGTCCTGTATCACTTTCCTTAAAAAAAAAAAAAAAAATTGGTTTCCTGTGTAGTTGTTCTCAAAGGGTAGAGAGTACCTGACAAACCAACAAATATTCTAGTTACACTTAAAATTTTTCATTCATGTTAAAACATAAGTATATGCTTTATTGACTATGCCAAAGCCTTTGACTGTGTGGATCACAATAAACTATGGAAAATGCTTAGAGATGGGAATACCAGACCACCTGACCTGCTTCCTGAGAAATCTGTATGCAGGTCAAGAAGCAACAGTTAGAACTGGATATGGACCAACAGACTGGCTCCAAATTGGGAAAGGAGTATGTCAAGGCTGTATATTGTTACCCGGCTTATTTAACTTATATGCAGAGTACATCATGAAAAATGCTGGACCTGATGAATCAAAAGCTGGAATCAAGATTGCCGGGAGAAATATCAATAACCTCAGATATGCAGAACACCACACTTATGGCAGAAAGTGAAGAAGAACTAAACAACTTCTTGATGAAAAGTGAAAGAGGAAAGTGAAAAAGTTGGCTTAAAACTCAGTATTCAGAAAACTAAGATCCTGGCATCTGGGCCCATCACTTCATGGCAAATAAATGGGGAAACAATGGAAATAGTGACAGACTTTATTTTGGGGGTGCTTCAAAATCACTGCAGATGGTGACTGCAGCCATGAAATTAAAACATGCTTGCTTCTTGGAAGAAAATTTATGACCATTCTAAACAGCATATCAAAAAGCAGGGGTGTTCTTTTGCCAACAAAGGTCTGTCTAGTCAAGGCTATGGTTTTTCCAGTAGTCAAGTATGGATGTAAGAGTTAGACCATAAAGAAAGCTGAGAGCAGAATTGATGCTTTTGAACTGTGGTATTGGAGAAGACTCTTGAGAGTCCCTTGGACTGCAAAAAGATCCAACCAGTCCATTGTAAAGGAAATCAGTCCTGCGTGTTCATTGAAAGGACTGATGCTGAAGCTGAAACTCCAATACTTTAGCCACCTCATGCAAAGAACTGACTCATTTGAAAAGATCCTGATGTTGGGAAAGATTGAAGGCCAGAGAGAAGGGGATGACAGGATGAGATGGTTGGATGGCATCACTGACTCAATGGACATGAATTTGAGTAAACTCTGGGAGTTGGTGATGGATAGGGAGGCCTGGTGTGCTGCAGTCCATGGGGTCACAAAGAGTCGGACACGACTGAGCTACTGAACTGAACTGAAATGAATAGTCATTTTGGGGTAATGCTGACCAGCACAATAAGAATCCACATGTGGAAAAGATTTGGCTGCCAGGGGTAGGCTGATAGAGTTGAGAGCCAGATACGGAGCTTTGGACTAGACAATGCTTAATACCAGAGATTCTCTGTAACTGAGATTGGCAGGAGAGGCAGTGAAAGAGATCCAATTTCATTTTATTAGATATGATTTAAAAAAAAAAGACAAAGGCAAACCAGATCATAAGCAAAACCTGAAGTGAAAAAATACATATAATTTTATACTAAATTCAGATAAGATTCAATAAATAACTTGGGAGAAAAATTTCACCTAATAAGGACCTACTTTTTATAGCACTGGTTTTTTATAGCACAAGGAACTCTTCTCAATATCCTATAATGACCTATATGAGAAAATAATCTAAAAAAGAGTGGATATATGTATAAATATTGCACTTTGCTGTAGAGCAGAAAGTAACACAATGTTTTAAAACAACTGCACTCCAATAAATTTATTTAAAGTTTAATTAAAAAAAAGAAAAAGAAGAATTTCCTTATTCTAAAGTTGCACTGCACAATAAAGTCACCACAAGTTAGCTGTTACTATTTACACATATTTGACACGATTAAAATTAAATAAAATTCAGTTTTGTCAGTTGCACTTATCAATGCTCAATAACCACATGAAGTTAGGGGCTACTGTGTGGCATGGTGCAGGTCTATGGCATTTCAGTCAATACAGAGAGCTCTATTGGACAGTCCTGATCCAAATGATGGCTTCATACATTTGTACATAGTGTAGCAACTTGTATTTGTAAGGATATGTCACCTTAGTTTACAGGTACCGCTTCTGAAATGACAACTCTGTGGAGATCAACAACTCTAATACAGATAAAATAAAATTCTGGACTTTCAAAACTTGTGACTAGATTTTGAACTGTAATGAAAAGATCAAAGTCTTGTGGAACCACACTCGTTCGTCTTTTCCCACTGGTGTCTCTAAAACTCCAACCGAGTGTATTTCTGTTAGTTATTCATGAATTCATTCATTCACTCACTCATTCAAATACATTTGTAGAAGTAACATTTGTCACTCCACAGCAGAAGGTCAAAATGCAAAGAAAACAGAGATACAGACTGTTGGCATAAGAATCTCACTGCCGAAAAGTGGAGAAACACTGTTAGTGTTATACTGGAAAATAGTTTTAGCTGCTTTCAAAAAGGTGATTCTCCCAGAAATTTTGAGTTATTTAAGGGAAGGTTAGTTTGGGGGCAAGAAAATAGTTAACATACCCAGTATGAAGTAAGGCAGTATTAAAGGTAGTGGAAAGAACATAAATTCAAAAATAGTCACGAGGACATTTGCCTACAATTTTTTAGAGATAGGGGCTAACACTTAGTATGTTAGCTCAAGTATATAGCTCTTAGTATGTTAGCTCAAGTACATTTACATCACTAAATAATCACTGGAGGAATGAAAAAAATATTCAGGAAGATAAGTTAATACAGTTAATAGTAGAGGTTAATATAATTGAGTATGAGGTAATGAAGAATGAGGTGTGAAAGATAAGTCACAAATCCCTTTGATCTTATGTTTTCTTATCCTATTACACAATCCTTGATGCTGCTACAAAGCCAAAAAGCTGAGAGTCATTTTTTGTTAATCCCTTAACTTTTCTCCACAGGCAATTATATCTTTTAACTTTTTAATTCTTTAATTTCTCTCAAAGTTGTTCAAATTTGGTCATCCTCATATCTACTGGGTTTTTTTGTTATATTGTGTTGTCCTTCCCCCCACCCCTTTCCTTACAGGGATTACAATCATCAATTTCTTTTTGTTGTTGTTTTCTTTTAAATATTCCAATCTAAGTTTCCTTCAGACCAGTTCTCACCCTGCCACTAAGGTGATGTCTTTTCCCTAAAATGCCAGTATACTCAAATCATCTCATTAATGTTTCAACGCCTGCCCATTGTCTAACAGGTAAGTATAAATGTCTCAGAATGGCATATCTTTAGATTCTTTCTTCCTTCCCTGATGTATTTATAGCCTGAAAGGTAACCTTTGAACACTTTTTTAAGCTTTCACAGTTTTCTGAGTGAGGTGAACTTTTTTCCTCTTTAACATCTTTAGCATCAAAAAGATGTTCCTCTTTTCCATATTTAAACATATCCCCCTACTGGCAAGCCTTCCCATCTCAAGCAACATACTTTGCCACAGAGGTTCCACTAGGCAGCTTATACCTGATCTCTTGAGGAGCCTTTCCCTATTCATTTTTCCCAACCTCCTAGGTCTTCCCAGGTGGTACTAATGGCAAAAAGCAGGAGACATAAGAGACCCAGGTTCAATCCCTGGGTCAGGAAGATTCCCCTGGAGGAGGGCATGGCAACCCACTCCAGGATTTTTGCCTGGAGAATCCCATTGACAGTGAAGCCTGGCTTGCTACAGTCCACAGGGTCACAAAGAGTTTGAAGCAACTCAGCACACACGCACACATTCTCAACAAGGTCATAAAATCCTGTGAAAGAGGACCCTTTACAAAGAATTTTGAACTGTTTGTTGTAATATACTTGATTTCAGTTTTTTAGCATCTAATAGGATGCTTAGCCATGATTCTAATCAGGATGTGAAATACAGAGGGAGACTTGGAAGAAATCTCTAGATGTTTGGTTGGTTACTTAGAGATGTCTGGCAACCAGAGAATTATTCTAGGCTCAATATAAATATGAGAGTCACTGAAATCTCATTAGTAACATAAGCAATGAGGTGGTTGTATAAAATATCCATGGAGGATGAGTGTGTGAGAAAGAAAGAAGAAAGGCAGAGTCTGTAGATGATTTCTTGATTTTCCTTTCAGTCCGTAGTTCAATATTAAAAGTTAAAAGACTCACAGTAACCCATGTTTTCTCCCATCTTTCTATATGATCTTATTACTAGCTTAGAATTTAATATTTTATATTTTCATAATACTATTTATTTTTAATGTTCAACTTGACTCTCCTGACATCTCATTATAATCAGATCTCCAAAACAGCTTCCTTCATCCCTCCAATCATTCTTTTCCAATAGATTTTTGATTATTAATTAGTACCTTGTTATTTTCTTGAGATGCATTATTTTTTTCAACAAATATTTATGGGAAGTCTAAGCGTTGAAAATTTTCAACAGACACAAAAACAAATAATGTGAAAGAGAACAAGACACAAGACATTGCCTCCTAGCTTCCTATTGAATAATCAGGAAGGATTTGTTCTACTAGTAGACATAAGATTTCTTTTTGTTTTTTTTTTTTTTTTACTGGGAAAATCAGCAAAGTAAGTCTTTGTGTATTTAGATCCATGAATTTTCTACATCTTAGTGTTGAAGGCTCATAAATGTCCTGAAGAGTCATTGGATAGTCTTTCAGGAAACACAACTGCCAATATTGTTTATGAAAATCTTGAATTTGAACACATAACTCCTCTATTCAAAAACTTTTAATCCTTCTGACTACTAAACATATACAATTCTTTACATGAGCATCAAAGCCTCTAATGAGACAGTCTATGTTAAACTGCCAGTCTTACTCTCAAGTCATTCTTTTCCTTGCTCACTGTGCTTTGGTTATACCAGTCTTTTATCCTCCTTGCCTCAGTGTTTCACACATGCTACTTATTTATTTTTAATATTATATTTTATTTTGTTATTTATTTTAAATTTATTTTATGTTAGAGTACAGTTGATTTACAATGGTTTTGACCCATGCTATTTATTGCTATCCTTTCCTAGAATTTTCAGCTTTACTCTCTTTCCTTATTCAGTTCCAATTTTCATAGTTTAACTTAAAATTTCATTTACTCAAAGACAATCTTTACTCATGAATGTAAATTACACTCTCTGTTATGTTCTGTACTCACTCTACTGGGTGATTGGTTTTAATATATAATAATATATTGATCTAATTATTTGTGCAACATTTGCCTATGCATTGTACCATAGCCTCTATCAGAAAAATCCAATCTCCTTGCTACCTGTTGACTCCTTAGTTTGGTATATAAGAACTTTTGAGGAAACATTTGTGGAATTAACATGCTTCAAGTTATTTTCTTTAGAAGGAAGTCAGTCATAAATCATGATCTATAGACTCTCAACTAGCCTTAACAGAAATATTACTGACACATATGACAAATAGGATTTACTTCAGGAAGGACTGAATAATTAACAAAATACAAACATGGCAATGTGGAAGCAAATCCCTAAAACATATCATTATGCACTTGAAGCTGTCATAAATGAACTATGTATGTGAGTTCTGTGTCTGTTGCCAATACGGCCATAAGAATATTTTAAAATTCTAGTTTTATACTTCCCTTATGGAAATTTAGCTAACTTTAAAAAGTTATTTGTTTAATTTGTTCAGGCTATAAAATAAAAATTAAACTTTTTTCTGAAAGAAAGTTTATATATCTCAATAATTGAACACTTACTATGTGAAAGACACTAATGCTAACTCCTAGAAAACTTCAAAAAGAGATCTTAGATACATTTCTACTTGTGAGGAGACCATGAAAAATACGCAGAAACTTTTGTAGGGGGAGAATGAGATAAGAACTTTTCAGGTACAGCAAGTGTAGAAAATGAGAAATTTTGCAGCAAAATTATTAATTATTTGGTATGTTTGGAACATGGCTTCCCAAATGACACAGTGGTAAAGAATCTGCCTGCCAAAGCAGAAAACTCCAGAGACTCGGGTTTGATCCCTGAGTTGGGAAGATCCTCTGGATTAGGAAATGGCAACCCAGTCCAGTATTCTTGCCTGGAACCTACCAGGCTACAGTGTGTGGTGTCACAAAGGGTCAGACACGACTGAGCACGCACGCACCCACACAAATTTGGAACACAGAGTTTCTGGGTGCAGAAAGGAAAATGGAGCAAAGAGGACAGTTTAGAATCAGTTTATGTGAGTTCACAATGTCTAAATGGCAGGTCAAAAAGCTCCTGTTTATGTTGTAGGTTACAGAGAAAACAAAGACTATTTTGCTCTTTGCAGCAAACACATTATTTATCAGCTCTATTTCGTCAAACAAACAAACAAGCAAAAACCAGACAAAAACTCTATTGGGGGTGTGAGGAGTGAATTAAAAAGCAAAATACTGGAGAAATGGAA